>NW_026637395.1:0-3010 GCF_028554395.1 Pezoporus wallicus
AGCAGAGGGGTGCAGTCCGGGGGTACCGCATGCACCGGGGCCGTGGGGGAGCAGCGCTGGTGGTGGGCACTGGGGTGACACGTGTGTGCCACCCCGGTCACTCCAGGTTGCGCTCACCTGGTGCCTGAGCGTGGCGGCACGTGGTGACCTTGGAGCTGGTTGGCGTGGCCCGTTTGCACAACGGATGGGTTGGCTCCAGCAATGCCATGAGGGGGTGCATGGGGTGACCCCGGGGATGCAGCCGCAGAGTTTTGGGGGGCTCCCCAAAAGGGCCATAGGGCTGCTGAGGGTCCAGTGCAGCGCCCACTGTCATTGCGGCTTCGGTGGCCCCTTTAGCTCCTATCCTGCTGCTGGGGTGCCCCGGCTGCACCCAGCCTGGGGACCCTGCTCCCAGCACCCTCACACCAACCCGCTGTGCCCCACAGCGAGACCCCTCGGTGGAATCTCTCGGTGGAACCCCACAGTGGAACCCCAAGGGGTTCATTTCATCCCTGCCAGCCCCACTCCCCTCCCGGAATCCCTGGGGAAGCCGGATAGCCCGGTCCAGCAGAGCATCCCCGTACAGGACCGGCTGCGCTCCGTGCGCTGTGTGCTGTGTGTGGGGTTGTTTTCCTAAGCAGGATGAGCGGCTGAGTCACGGCTGATTGCTGTGGCTGGGAACGTGCCGGGAGGGAACGAGGCACCGGGAGAGGCTGTGGCATCTGCACGGTCAGGGCAGTCCTGGCATGGCTGCAGTGAACAGGGATGGGGAGTGAGGGTCCCCCTATGCCAGGGCCAGTGTCCCCCCATATCCCCCTGTCCCTGTGCCAGCCTGGCACCACACATCCTGCTGGGAACCAGCTGGAGGTGCTGGCACAGTGCAACCAGCCGGTGACTCAGGGTGAGGGCACTTCAGGTGTCCCCATCAGCCCCTGAGCCAGGAGAAGCCCTGGTACCCAGTGAAGGTCCCTGGGGAGCCCCCAACCGAGGAACAGCTCCGTGCACCCACCAGGGCTGGTGCCAGGGGCAAATCGGGGTGCAGAGCGCTGGTGTCCAACCCCTGGGCACCCCACAGCTCCCAGCATGGCCAGGGCACCCACAGCCTCCCCTCCCGTGGGATTATCTCCGAGGATTTCCTGGCCCTGGCGCATCTGTGGCTCTGCACCATCTCTGCCTGGCTGGGGGCCAGGGCAGCACCCGGCACGTGGCACCCAGGAGGGTGCTGGCACCCCCAAAACCCACCCCAACCTCGGGGCTATGAGCATCCGTGGGGACCCTGGAGCCATAACCCAGATCCGCTCAGCAGCTCAGCCCTGGCACCACGGAGCTGGGCACTGCGCAGCACCGCAGCCCCTGGAGCTGGGCCAGGCTGGGCCACGGCTGCCAAGCACGTGCCACACAGGGCACCCGCTGCTGCATTGCCCTGGTGGCCTCAGGGCTGGGCTGGGCACAGGCAGGGGGTGCAGCAGGAGGCTGAGCTGGGCCATGGGGCAGGGGTCCTGAGATGCCAGTGCCACACTGTGCCTGCGTGTTCCCAGTGCAGGGAATGGTGCCGTGTGTGTGTGTGTGTGGGGGGGGTGACAGGGGTACCCGGGTGTCCCCAGCACAGGGAATGGTGCCACGCAGAGGATGACTGAGGTACCTGGGTGTTCCCGGTGCGAGGACCATGATGTGCTGGAGGATATTGGTGTCCCCAGGGGATGCTGCTATGCGGGGGACCAGGGGTGCCAGTGCTGTGGCAGGGTGTCCCCAGTGCAGGGAACAGTGAGTGCTGTGCAGAGTGGTTTGTGTCCCAGTGCAGGCGTCAGTGCCATGCAAATCCCCAGGGGTGCCAGTGCCATGCTTGGGTGTCCCCAGCGCACATACTGCACTGAGCAGTGTGAAGGGGTACCCGGGTGTCCCCACGCAGGGGACATTGCCACACTGGGGTGTCCCTGCTGCAGGGTGACAGGGGCCGGTCTCAGTGCCTGCGGGTGGGATGCGGGATGCGGGATGCGGGATGCGGGATGTGGGATGCAGGATGCGGGATGCGGGATGCGGGATGCGGGATGTGGGATGCGGGGGGGTGGGGGGGGGGTGGCCCCGGGGCGGGGGTCCCGGTCGCTCCCGGTGTCCCCGGTGGCAGCGCGGGTCCGGGGCCGCCGGCGGAAAGTGTGTCACTGGGGCACGAGGCTCTCCCCGGGAATCACATGGGGGAGGCGGCGGCGCCGCGTGCGGCCCAGTGCGCAGCCGCGGCCGGTGCCGGGCGGGCGGCGGGGCGGGCGGCGGGCGCACAACAGCCCCGGCCGGGCGGAGGCGCGGCACGGCTCGGAGCGGCTCCCCTGCACCCGGCCCCTTCGGAGGCTCGGCGGAGCCGGGGTACCCCGATCCCGGCCACAGGATGGCCGCTCCCGAGGCCGGCAGCACAGGTCAGTGCCGCACCGGAGCCCCGGGACCGTGCGGGCACCGCAGTCGGGGCTCAGAGCAGCCGTGGGGGGGGGGGGGACGGACGGACGACTGCGCGCTCAGAGTGCGATCCGGACACCGGGAGAGGAGGAGGGTCCTGCGGACCCCACCGCGCACCGGGGCTGTGCATTCCGGCACGGGGCTGCTTCCTACCGGGCACCGGGCGGTCCCGCATCGCGGGGTCCCGCATTCTCGGGCAGAGTCCGAGAGGAGGGAAGGATGGGAGCTGTCACCGGGCACCCTGCACACGGCGGTGACCGGAACACCGGCACCGGGGTGATCCGAACACCGGCACCGCAGCGCTCCGCTTATGGCGGTGTGTGTGGGGGGAAACCGGGACCGGGGGAATCCCGACCGCGGAGATAGGGCCGGGATCGGCGCATCGGGAGCGGCATCGGGCAGTTGCGGTCCGGGGCACCCGGGGACGAGCACCGGGAAGGGGCGGGGAAATAACGGGGGGGGGGAAACGGAGGCGGTGCCCCCCCCCGGCACGTGTCCCCCTCCCCGCCGCTGCCACGTGCGGAGTTTGTTTTCCCCGCAGCCCCTCCCCTCCCTCCCGGCCATTGGTCATCTGTATTAGTGACGT
>NW_026637396.1:0-30168 GCF_028554395.1 Pezoporus wallicus
CATTCCCACCCAAATCCCATCATTCCCACCCAAATCCCCCTATTCCCACCCAAATCCCATCATTCCCATCCAAATCCCATCCGAATCCCACCATTCCCACCCAAATCCCACCATTCCCATCCAAATCCCACCCAAATCCCACCATTCCCACCAAAATCCCATCCGAATCCCACCTAAATCCCATCATTCCCACCCAAATCCCACCCAAATCCCATCATTCCCACCCAAATCCCATCATTTCCATCCAAATCCCACCATTCCCACCCAAATCCCATCCGAATCCCATCATTCCCATCCAAATCCCACCCAAATCCCACCATTCCCACCCAAATCCCACCTAAATCCCATCATTCCCACCCAAATCCCATCATTCCCATCCAAATCCCATCCGAATCCCATCATTCCCACCCAAATCCCATCATTCCCATCCAAATCCCACCATTCCCACTCAAATCCCATCATTCCCATCCAAATCCCCCCATTCCCCCCAAATCCCATCATTCCCATCCGAATCCCACCATTCCCACTCAAATCCCATCATTCCCATCCAAATCGCCCCATTCCCCCCCAAATCCCATCATTCCCATCCGAATCCCACCATTCCCACCCAAATCCCACCATTCGCATCCAAATCCCACCCAAATCCCATCATTCCCACCCAAATCCCATCATTCCCACCCAAATCCCACCATTCCCATCCAAATCCCACCCAAATCCCATCATTCCCACCCAAATCCCATCATTCCCATCCGAATCCCACCATTCCCACCCAAATCCCACCATTCGCATCCAAATCCCACCCAAATCCCATCATTCCCACCCAAATCCCACCATTCCCATCCAAATCCCACCCAAATCCCACCATTCCCACCCAAATCCCATCCTTCCCCCCCGCCCCGGTGCCCTACGGAGACGATGTCGGCGATGCAGCGGTTGAGGTTGCCCTTGTCATCCTTGATGGTGATTGGCCGGTCCTCCTTGATGCGCTCCATGGCCAATGGGCAGTCGAGCTTGGGGGGGGTGGAGAAGCCACCGTGAGTGACACAACGGTGGCACCAGTGTTACCGGTTGTTACTGGTTGTTAGCGGTTGTTGCTGGTTATTATTGGTTGTTACTGGTGTTACCGGTTGTTACAGGTTGTCACCAGTTGTTACTGGTGTTATGGTGGTTACTGGTGGTTGTTCATTGTTACTGGTTGTTACCAGTGTTACGGTTGTTACTGGTTGTTACCGGTTGTTATTGGTTGTTACTGGTGTTAGAGTTGTCACCGGTTCTTACCGGTTGTCACCCTTGTTAGCGGTTGTTATTGGTTGTTACCAGTTGTTACTGGTTGTTACCGGTTGTCACCAGTTGTCACCCTTGTTACCGGTTGTTAGTGGTTGTTACCGGTTGTTCTTGGTTGTCACCGGTTGTCACCAGTTGTCACCCTTGTTACTGGTTGTTATTGGTTGTTACCAGTTGTCACCAGTTACCGGTTGTTATGAGTTGTCACCGGTTGTCACCCTTGTCACCAGTTGTCCCCGGTTGTTATTAGTCGTTACCGATTGTCACCGGTCGTTACCAGTTGTCATCGGTTGTTACTGGTCGTTATTGGCTGTTACCGGTTGTTACCGGTCGTCCCCCTTGTTACCGGTTGTTATTGGTCATTACCGGTTGTCCCCCTGGTTACCGGTTGTCCCCCTTGTCACCAGTCATTACCGGTTGTCCCCGGTTGTCCCCCTGGTTACCGGTTGTCCCCCTTGTCACCAGTCATTACCGGTTGTCCCCGGTTGTCCCCCTGGTTACCGGTCGTCCCCCTTGTCACCGGTCATTACCGGTTGTCCCTGGTTGTCCCCCTGGTTACCGGTTGTCCCCCTTGTCACCGGTCATTACCGGTTGTCCCCGGTTGTCCCCCTGGTTACCGGTTGTCCCCCTTGTCACCAGTCATTACCGGTTGTCCCTGGTTGTCCCCCTGGTTACCGGTTGTCCCCCTTGTCCCCGGTTGTCCCCGGCTCACCCGGAACTTGCGGCAGAAGTCATCGATGGAGCTGATCTCGTTCCCTTGCACCTGCTTGAGGGCGGCTTTGAACTGCACCAGGAGGCGCGAGCAGGCGGCCGTGTACCTGTGGGGAGGAGCGGGGGGCACGCGTGGGGGTCCCTAGCACCACCCCCCCTTCCCTACCACCGCTATGGGGCCGCTATGGGGCCGGGGACCCCCGGGCTTACTCGTTGGGGGTGACGCAGTCCTTGATGTAGGCCTTCTCCAAGGCCTGCAGCGTCTTGACCACGGCGAAGAGCTCGGCCATGTTGTCGTACCTGCAACGGCAGTGGGGCTGTGGGGTTGTGGGGCAGGGCATGGAGAAATGGGGGCTTGGGGGGGTGGTGGGATGGGGGGAGAAGGGACCAGGATGGAGGTGAAGCAATGATGGGCAATGGGGTCCTCGGAGGGAGAGCGATGGAGAATGGTGCCCCCAGGGAGGAGTGCGATGGAGGAGAGGAGGTAGGGATGGGGAACAGGAGGGTGGGAGGGAGGAGATGGGAGCGGGAGGGAGAAGGGACCAGGATGGAGAGGAGGGGACCAGGATGGAGAGGAGGGGACCAGGATGGAGGAGAAGGGACCAGGATGGAGAGGATGGGACCAGGATGGAGAAGATGGGACCAGGATGGAGAAGATGGGACCAGGATGGAGAAGATGGGATCAGGATGGAGAAGATGGGACCAGGATGGAGGAGAAGGGATCAGGATGGAGAGGAGGGGACCAGGATGGAGGAGAAGGGATCAGGATGGAGGAGAAGGGACCAGGATGGAGAAGATGGGATCAGGACGGAGAAGGGATCAGGATGGAGAAGATGGGACCAGGATGGAGAAGAAGGGATCAGGATGGAGAAGATGGGACCAGGATGGAGGAGAAGGGACCAGGATGGAGGAGAAGGGACCAGGATGGAGAGGAGGGGACCAGGATGGAGGAGAAGGGATCAGGATGGAGAGGATGGGACCAGGATGGAGAAGATGGGACCAGGATGGAGAAGGGATCAGGATGGAGAAGATGGGACCAGGATGGAGAAGAAGGGATCAGGATGGAGAAGATGGGACCAGGATGGAGAAGATGGGACCAGGATGGAGGAGAAGGGACCAGGATGGAGGAGAAGGGACCAGGATGGAGAGGAGGGGACGAGGATGGAGAAGATGGGACCAGGATGGAAAGGATGGGACCAGGATGGAGAAGATGGGACCGGGATGGAGAAGATGGGACCGGGATGGAGAAGATGGGACCGGGATGGAGAAGATGGGACCAGGATGGAGAGGAGGGGACCAGGATGGAGGAGAAGGGATCAGGATGGAGAGGATGGGACCAGGATGGAGAGGAGGGCCTCAGGAGAGACCATGATGGACAATGGGGTCCTAGGATGGTCCAGGATGGACAATGGGGTCCGAGGATGGTCCATGATGGACAAAGGGGTCCTGGATGGTCCAGGATGGACAATGGGGTCTGAGGATGGTCCAGGATGGACAATGGGGTCCAGGAAAGCCCAGGATGGACAATGGGGTCCAAGGATGGTCCAGGATGGACAATGGGGTCCAGGAAGGACCAGGATGGACAATGGGGTCCTAGGATGGTCCAGGATGGACAATGGGGTCATGGATGGTCCAGGATGGACACTGGGATCTTAGGATGGTCTGTGATGGACAATGGGGTCCTAGGATGGTCCATTATGGACAATGGGGTCCTGGATGGTCCAGGAAGGACAATGGGGTCCAGGAAGGACCAGGATGGGCAATGGGGTCCTAGGATGGTCCAGGATGGAAAATGGGGTCATGGATGGTCCAGGATGGACACTGGGGTCTTAGGATGGTCCATTATGGACAATGGGGTCCTGGATGGTCCATTATGGACAATGGGGTCCTGGATGGTCCAGGAAGGACAATGGGGCCCAGAAAGGACCAGGATGGGCAATGGGGTCCTAGGATGGTCCAGGATGGACAATGGGGTCCTGGATGGTCCAGGATGGACAATGGCATCCTAGGATGGTCCAGGATGGACAATGGGGTCCTAGGATGGACAATGGGGTCCAGGAAGGACCAGGATGGAGCAGATGGGACCCCAATGGACACCGGGGTCCCCATTCCCGCTGTGGCCGCTGCCTCCTCTCCGGGATCATTCCCCGTTCCCCCACACGGATCCGGACTCACTTCTCCCGCTCCCGGGCGTTCTTGTAGAGCTTCACCTCCTGTGGGACACAGGGATGGGAGATGGGAGATGGGAATGGGATATGGAGATGGGGATGGGATATGGGGACACAGGGATGGGATATGGGGATGGGATATGGGATATGGGCACACAGGGATGGGATATGGGATATGGGGATGGGATAGGGAGATACAGGGATGGGATATGGGGATACGGGGATGGGATATGGGGATACGGGGATGGGATATGGGGATACGGGGATGGGATATGGGGATACAGGGATGGGATATGGGATACTGGGACACGGGGACACAGGGATGGGATATGGGGACACAGGGATGGGATTTGGGATATGGGGACACAGGGATGGGATATGGGGACACAGGGATGGGACATGGGGATACAGGGATGGGATATGGGGATACAGGAATGGGATATGGGGACACAGGGATGGGACATGGGGATACAGGGATGGGATATGAGGACATAGATATGGGATATGGGGATACAGGGATGGGATATGGGATATGGGGATGTGATAGGGAGATACAGGGATGGGATATGGGGATACAGGGATGGGATATGGGATACTGGGACACGGGGACACAGGGATGGGACATGGGATATGGGACATGGGACACGGGGATGCCCCCACTCACCTCGTACAGCTCCGGTTTGTTTCCAGCGCCTGCAATGGGGATGGGAAGCGTTGGATGTAGGAGTTCCCCCCCCCCGCATTGACCCCCCCCCGGTTCCCCCCACATTGCCCCCCCCCCCCCCCCCCCCCCCGGTGTCACCTCCGAGCCCCGCCGGGCCCGCGATGCCGTGAAACATCCCCGGGGCCGTTCGGGTCCTTCCGGAAGCGCTCGGGTGGGCTCGGGTCCTTCCGGAAGTGCTCGGGTGGGCTCGGGTCCTTCCGGAAGTGCTCGGGTGGGTTCGGGTTCTTCCGGAACCGCTCCCGGTGGGGTCGGGTCCTTCCGGAACCGTTCGGTTCCTTCCGGACGTGCTCCGGAGCGTTCGGGTCCTTCCGGTGCCGCTCGGGTGGGTTCGGCTCCTTCCGGAACCTTTCCGGTGCGTTCGGGTCTTTCCGGAAGTGCTGGGGTGGATTCGGGTCCTTCCGTCACCGTTCGGGTCCTTCCGGAAGTGCTCCGGAGCGTTCGGGTCCTTCCGGAACCGTTCGGGTTTTTCCGGTGCCCGTTGGGTGCGTTCGGGTCTTTCCGGAAGTGCTCGGGTCCTTCCGGAACGGCTCCCGGTGGGTTCGGGTCTTTCCGGAACCGATCGGCTCCTTCCGGAACAGCTCCCGGTGGGGTCGGGTCCTTTCGGAACCGTTCGGGTCCTTCCGGAAGTGCTCGGGTGGGTTCGGGTCCTTCCGGAAGTGCTCGGTTGGATTCGGGTCCTTCCGGAAGTGCTCGGGTGGGTTCGGGTCTTTCCGGAACCTTTCCCGTGCGTTCGGGTCCTACCGGAACGGCTCCCGGTGCGTTCGGAACCGTTCGGGTCCTTCCGGTGCCGCTCGGTTGCGTTCGGGTCCTTCCGGAAGCGGCCGCCGGCAAGATGGCGGCGGGCCGATGACGCAGCGCTCGGCTCGTGACGCCTGAGCCCAGATCGAGGCTGGCGGCGATCGACTGCGGCGGGGGGGGGGGGGGGGGGCGGGGAAAGGGGTGGGTTTGGCGCGAAATGGGCGTGTTGGCGGGAAACGCGGTGCTTTTGGCGGGAGAAACGGGGGTTTGGGGCGGAAAAAGCGGTTTTAGCGGGGAAAAAAACGATTGTTTTGGTGTTAAAAATGATGGGTTTGGGGAAAAAGGTGGGTTTGGGGGAAAAAAGCAGGGTTTTGTAGAGAAAAGGGTGATTTTTGGGGGGAAAATATTGGGTTTTGGTGCAAAAAGGAGAATTTGGGTAAAGAAAAGGGTGATTTGGGGGAAAAAGTTCGGTTTTGGTGGGAAAAGGAGTATTTTGGCAGGAAAAAAAAGATGATTTGGGGGGAAAAAGTTGGGTTTTGGTGGAAAAAGGAGAATTTTGGCAGGAAAAAAAAGATGATTTTGGGGGAAAAACTTGGGTTTGGTGGAAAAAGAATTTAGGCAGAGAATAAAGATTATTTTGGGGGAAATGTTGGGGTTTGGTGGACAAAGGCGAATTTTGACAGAAAAGGATGATTTTGGGGGAAAATGTTGGGTTTTGTGGAAAAAATTTTGGCAGAGAAAAGGATGATTTGGGGGGAAAAGTTGGGTTTTGATGGACAAAGGAGAATTTTGGTAGCGAAAAAAGATTATTTTGGGAAAATGTTGGGTTTCGGTAGAAAAAGGAGAATTTTAGTAGAGAGGAAAGATGATTTTGGGGGAAAATGTTGGGTTTTGGTGGAAAAAGCAGAATTTTGGTAGAGAAAAAAGATGATTGGGGGGAGAATTTTGGGTTTTGGTGGAAAATGGATTATTTTGGCAGAGAAAAGGATTATTTGGGGAAAAATATTGGGTTTGGGAGGAAACAGGAGAATTTTTGCAGAAAAAAAAAAGATGATTTGGGGGGAAAAGTTGGGTTTTGGTGCTAAAAGGAGAATTTTGGCAGAGAAAAGGATGGATTTGGCTGAAAATGTTGGGTTTTGGTAAAAAAAATATTATTTTGGTAGAGAAAAGGATGGATTTGGGGGAAAATGTTGGGGTTTGGTGAAAAAATTATTATTTTGGTAGAGAAAAGGATGATTTGTGGGGAAATCTTGGGTTTTGATGGAAAAAGCAGAATTTTGGTAGAGAAAAGGATGATTTTGGGGGAAAAGTTGGGTTTTGGTGGAAAAAGCAGAATTTTGGTAGAGAAAAAAGATGATTTTGGGGAAAAATGTTGGGTTTTGGTGTAAAAAGCAGAATTTTGGTAAAGAAAAAAGATGATTTTGGGGGGAAATGTTGGGTTTTGGTGGAAAACGGAGAATTTTGGCAGAGAAAAGGATGATTTGGGGAAAATGTTGGGTTTTGGTGGAAAAAGAATGGTTTTATTGTGAAAAATGATGATTTTGTTGAAAAAATCATTAATTTGGTTGTAAAAATTATGGTTTTGGGGAAAATGATGGAGAAAATGATGGGTTTGGCAGGGAAAATTGAGGTTTTTTGGGGAAATGGTGGGATTTGGGGAGAAAATGGGGGTTTTGGTGGGGCTGTGGTTGGTTTGGGGAGGAAAGGGGAAGTTTTGAGGGGGGGAAATGGTGGTTTTGGGGAGAAAAAAGGGGGTTTTGGTAAAACAAACCCTGCAGGCAGGGAGCAAAGCGCAGGCAGGAGGGGAAGCGCTGCAGGCAAGGGGGGGGAGGCAGCACAGACATGAGGGCAGCCATGGGGCAGGGGGCAGCCATGGGGCAGGGGGTAGCTATGGGGCAGGGGGCATGCAGGGGGCAGCCATGGGGCAGGGGGCAGCCATGAGGCGGGGGGCAGCCATGGGGCAGGGGGCAGCCATGGGGCAGGCAGGGGGCAGCCATGGGGCAGGGGGCAGGCAGGGGGCAGCCATGGGGCAGGGGGCAGCTATGGGGCAGGGGGCAGCCATGGGGCAGGGGGCAGCTATGGGGCAGGGGGCAGCCATGGGGCAGGGGGCAGCTATGGGGCAGGGGGCATGCAGGGGGCAGCCATGGGGCAGGCAGGGGGCAGCCATGGGGCAGGGGGCATGCAGGGGGCAGCCATGGGGCAGGTGGGGAGGGTCCAAAGGCAGCAGGGGCCGGACCCAGAGAAGCAAGAAGGAGGAAGAGGAGGGGGGGGGGGGAGGGGAGGAAGAGGGAGGGGGAGGGGCGGGGCCGATCCCTGCCGCGGGGCCAAGGGGCACAGGGAGGCGGCTGCTGACGTCAGCAACGGCGTCATCGCGATAGATCCCGATAGGGGCAGCGGCGAGGTCACGGCCGGGGCACAGGACCGGCCGGGGGGGGATGGGGGGGGCAATGGGGGGGGGGGTGTGTGACGTCATGGCGGTGACGTCATTGAGACACCGGTGCTAAGACAGTGATGATGATGACGTCAAGACAACGATGACATCATGACGATGATGACGAGGTGACGATGGTGTCGACATGATGATGTCATTGAAGCGGTGATGTCAGCGTGACGAGGTCAAGACAAGGAAGTCATGATGATGATGCTGAGGTGAGGATGATGTCAACATGATGATGTCATTGAGACAGTGATGTCAGCGTGATGGGGTCAAGACAACGATGTCATAATTATGATGCTGAGATGACGATGATGTCACCATGATGATGTCATTGAGACAGTGATGTCAGCGTGATGGGGTCAAGACAACGATGTCATAATTATGATGCTGAGATGACGATGATGTCACCATGATGATGTCATTGAGACAGTGATGTCAGCGTGATGGGGTCAAGACAACGATGTCATAATTATGATGCTGAGATGACGATGATGTCACCATGATGATGTCATTGAGACAGTGATGTCAGCGTGATGGGGTCAAGACAACGATGTCATAATTATGATGCTGAGATGACGATGATGTCAACATGATGATGTCATTGAGACAGTGATGTCAGCGTGATGAGGTCAAGACAATGATGTCAGGATAACAGATGCTGGGATGACGATGATGTAAACATGATGATGTCAATATGATGATGTCATTGAGACAATAGCGTCAGGATAACAGTGATCCTGGAATGACGATGACGTCAATATGATGATGTCATTGAGACAATGATGTCAGGGTAACTGTGATGCTGGGATGAGGATGAGCCATGAGACAACTCAATGACGTTGAGTTGATGGTGTCAAGGTGACGATGATGTTGAGGTGGTGTTGAGATGATGATGATGATGAGATGATGACGTTGAGATGATGATGATATTGAGATGGTGATGAGATGATGATGTTGAGATGATGATGTTGAGATGATGATGATGAGATGATGATTTTGAGATGATGTTGAGATGATGAGATGATGTTATGATGATGAGGAGATGATGATGTTGAGATGATGATGAGATGATGTTGAGATAATGAGATGATGATTTGGAGATGATGATGATGAGATGATGTTGATGATGATGAGATGATGATGATGATGAGATGATGGTGATGAGATGATGATTTTGAGATGATGATGATGATGAGATGATGATTTCGAGATGATGTTGATGATGAGGAGATGATGATGTTGAGATGATGATGAGATGATGGTGATGAGATGTGATGCTGAGATGATGCTGAGATGATGATGCTGAGATGATGATGTTGAGATGATGATGATACTGAGATGATGGTGATGATGATGAGATGACGATGATGTTGGGATGATTATGATGTTGCACTGATGATAATGTTGAGATGATGATGTTGAGATGATGATGTTGAGGCACTGATGATGACGTTGAGATGATGATATTGAGATGATGGTGATGAGATGATGATGGTGTTGAGGCACTGACAATATGGAGACGACGATGACACTGGGACAACAGCGAGGTCGAGATGACGAAGATGACGTCGAGATGACAACAAGGTCACAGCAATGATGTTGAGACAACAATGGTGATGACGATGGGCTCAGACAATGATAACGTCAAGCCAGCGGCGTCAAGATGATGGTGACGGTGATGATGGCGAGACAATGACAACATCAGGCCAATGAGGCCGAGGCGTTGATGACGTCAAGGTGGTGACGTCGAGATGAGGACGGCGTTGGAGCGATGACCCAGGACAACTGGGTCTGGAGACCATGGTGGTCAGACTGCGGTGGTGTCGGCAATGGCGTCGATGCCGGTGCCAAGGCGACAGCGTCATGACAACGCCAATGTTGGCACGACAGTGATGACATCAGGACGATGGAGTCATGGATCCATGGAATGGGGTGGGATGGATGGGACCTTAAACCTCATGGGACCTTCGACCACATGGTGGCAAGACCGTGTTGGTTTCGGCAACGGCATTGATACCGGTGCCGATGTGACGACGTCACGATGGTGCTGACGTCGGGACGGCAACGATGCCATTGGGATGATGGAGTCATGGATCCATGGAATGGGTCGGGATGGACGGGACCTTAAACCTCATGGGACCTTTGACCACATGGTGGCGAGACCGCAGTGGAGTCGGCAACAGCATCGCAACGACACCGACGTCAGGACAGCAACGATGACATCAGGACAATGGATTCATGGATCCATGGAATGGGTTGGGATGGACGGGACCTTAAACCTCATGGGACCTTCAACCGCACAGTGGCGAGACAGCGGTGGTGTCGGCAACAGCATTGATACCAGTGCCGATGCGACGGCATCGTGCCGATGCCAACATCGGGATGGCAACGATGCCATTGGGACGATGGATTCATGGATCCATGGAATGGGTCGGGATGGACGGGACCTTAAACCTCATGCGACCTTAGACCGCACGGTGGCGAGACCGTGGTGATTTCGGCAACGGCATCGATACCGGTGCCGATGTGATGGCGTTGCGACGACGCCGACATCGGGACGGCAACGATGCCATTGGGACGATGGAGTCATGGATCCATGGAATGGGTCGGGATGGACGGGACCTTAAACCCCATGGGACCTTCAAGCGCACGGTGGCGAGGCCACGGTGGTTTCGGCAACGGCATCGATACTGGTGCCGATGTGATGGCGTCGCGATGATGCCGATGTCGGAACGGCAACCATGCCGTTGGGACGATGGATTCATGGATCCATGGAATGGGGTGGGATGGACGGGACCTTGAACCTCATGGGACCTTCGACCACACGGTGGCGAGGCCACGGTGGTTTTGGCAACGGCATTGATACAGGTGCCGATGCAACGGCGTCGCGACGATGCCAACATCGGGACGGCAACGATGCCGTTGGGCCGATGGAGTCATGGATCCACAGTCAACCCCCCCGGAGGACGCCAGCACCATGGGGCCTCATCCTGCTCCATGTGGGCGCTGCCACGTCGCCGTGGCCGCGCCCGGTGTCACCGCGGTGCCCCCCGTTAACCGTTAACCAAGGAGCGGGTGGTGCCGGTGCCGGCTTCGTGCCTTTATGGCCGGATCAAAGGCGGGGCCGGGCTTGGACTTTGGCTGTGGGGCCAGGTCCTGGTGATGGTGGCACCGTGGGGCTGGGAGGGTGGGGACCGAAGTGGGGGGGGGATGGGGATGGGGATGGGGGTGGGAGAAGGGCTCTGCCTGGTGGGTGCCGTGGGCACCAAGGTGGGGAGGGGGGAGGACCCCAGGGTGAGCCCAGCACCCATGAGTGGAGCACCCAGGGGTGAGCCCAGCACCCACGTGTGAGCCCAGCACCCAGGGGTGAGCCCAGCGCCATGGGGTGAGCCCAGCACCCAGGTGTGAGCCCAGCACCCATGAGTGGAGCACCCAGGGGGGAGCCCAGCACCCATGAGTGGAGCACCCAGGGGTGAGCCCAGCGCCATGGGGTGAGCCCAGCACCCAGGTGTGAGCCCAGCACCCAGGGGTGCGCCCAGCACCCCTGAGTGGAGCACCCAGGTGTGAGCCCAGCACCCATGAGTGGAGCACCCAGGGGTGAGCCCAGCACCCAGGGGTGAGCCCAGGACCCAAGGGTGACCCCAGCACCTAGGTATGAGCCCAGCACCCATGAGTGGAGCACCCTGAGGTGAGCCCAGCACCCCAGGGTGAGCCCAGCACCTATGTATGAGCCCAGCACCATAGGGTGAGCCCAGCACCCATCAATGGAGCACCCAGGTGTGAACCCAGCACCCATGAGTGGAGCACCCAGGGGTGAGCCCAGCGCCATGGGGTGAGCCCAGCACCCATGAGCCCAGCACCCGGGTGTGAGCCCAGCACCCACGGGTGACCCCAGCACCCATGAGTGGAGAACCCAGGTATGAACCCAGCACCCAGGTATGAGCCCAGCACCCAGGTGTGAGCCCAGCACCCAGGTGTGAACCCAGCACCCATGAGTGGAGCACCCAGGGGTGAGCCCAGCACCCATGAGTGGAGCACCCAGGGGTGAGCCCAGCACCCACATGTGAGCCCAGCACCCACGTGTGAGCCCAGCGCCATGGGGTGAGCCCAGCACCCACATGTGAGCCCAGCACCCACGTGTGAGCCCAGCGCCATGGGGTGAGCCCAGCACCCAGGTGTGAGCCCAGCACCCATGAGTGGAGCACCCAGGGGTGAGCCCAGCACCCAAGTATGGGCCCAGCACCCAAGGGTGACCCCAGCACCCATAAGTGGAGAACCCAGGTGTGAACCCAGCACCCAGGTGTGAACCCAGCACCCAGGTGTGAACCCAGCACCCAGGTGTGAGCCCAGCACCCAGGTGTGAACCCAGCACCCATGAGTGGAGAACCCAGGTATGAACCCAGCACCCAGGTATGAGCCCAGCACCCAGGTATGAACCCAGCACCCATGAGTGGAGCACCCAGGGGTGAGCCCAGCACCCAGGGGTGACCCAGAGCACCCAGGGGTGGGCCAAGGCCCTTGACATGACTCAAGCACCCAGGGCTGAATGGGGCACCCAGGGGTGAGCTGAGCACCCAGATGGACCCAGAGCACCCAGGGGTGAGCCCAGCACCCATGGGTGAAGCAAGCACCCAGCTATGAGCTCAGCACCCATGGCTGAGCCCAGCCCCTTGGCATGACCCCAGCACCCAAGGCCGAGCCCGGCACCCATGGGTGAAGCCAGCACCCAGCTATGAGCTTAGCACCCATGGGTGAACCCAGCACCCAGATGGACCCTGAGCACCCATAGCCGAGCCCAGCACCCATGGGTGAACCCAGAACCCAGCTATGAGCTCAGCACCCATGGCCGAGCCCAGCCCCTTGGCGTGACCCCAGCACCCAATGCCGAGCCCAGCACCCATGGGTGGACCCAGCACCCAGCTATGAGCTCAGCACCCATGGACGAGCTCAGCACCCATGGGTGAACCAAGCACCCAGATGGACCCTGAGCACCCAGGGGTGAGCCTAGCACCCATGGGTGAAGCCAGCACCCAGGCAGGAACGAAGCACCCATGGGTGAACCCAGCACCCAGCTATGAGCTCAGCACCCATGGGTGAACCCACCCCCTTGGCGTGACCCCAGCACCCAAGGCTGAGCCCAGCACCCATGGGTGAAGCCAGCACCCAGCTATGAGCTCAGCACCCATGGGTGAACCCAGCACCCAGCCCCCAAGGCCGAGCCCAGCACCCAGCTATGAGCTCAGCACCTATGGGTGAACCCAGCTCCCAGCTATGAGCTCAGCACCCATGGGTGAACCCACCCCCTTGGAGTGACCCCAGCACCCAAGGCTGAGCCCAGCACCCATGGGTGGACCCAGCACCCATGGGTGAAGCCAGCACCCAGCTATGAGATCAGCACCCATGGGTGAACCCAGCACCCAGATGGACCCTGAGCACCCATGGGTGAACCCAGCCCCTTGGTGTGACCCCAGCACCCATGGGTGAACCCAGCACCCAGATGGACCCTGAGCACCCATGGCCGAGCCCAGCACCCATGGGTGAATCCAGCACCCAGCTATGAGCTCAGCACCCATGGGTGAACCCACCTCCTTGGCGTGACCCCAGCCCCCAAGGCCGAGCCCAGCACCCAGCTATGAGCTCAGCACCTATGGGTGAACCCAGCTCCCAGCTATGAGCTCAGCACCCATGGGTGAACCCACCCCCTTGGAGTGACCCCAGCACCCAAGGCTGAGCCCAGCACCCATGGGTGGACCCAGCACCCATGGGTGAAGCCAGCACCCAGCTATGAGATCAGCACCCATGGGTGAACCCAGCACCCAGATGGACCCTGAGCACCCATGGGTGAACCCAGCCCCTTGGTGTGACCCCAGCACCCATGGGTGAACCCAGCACCCAGCTATGAGCTCAGCACCCATGGGTGAACCCACCCCCTTGGCGTGACCCCAGCACCCAGCTATGAGCTCAGCACCCATGGGTGAACCCAGCACCCAGCAATGAGCTCAGCACCCATGGGTGAAGCCAGCACCCAGCTATGAGCTCAGCACCCATGGGCGAGCCCAGCACCCAGCTATAAGCTCAGCACCCATGGCCAAACCCAGCCCCTTGGCGTGACCCCAGCACCCAAGGCTGAGCTCAGCACCCATGGGTGGACCCAGCACCCATGGGTGAAGCCAGCACCCAGCTATGAGCTCAGCACCCATGGGTGAACCCAGCACCCAGATGGACCCTGAGCACCCATGGGTGAACCCAGCCCCTTGGTGTGACCCCAGCACCCATGGGTGAACCCAGCACCCAGCTATGAGCTTAGCACCCATGGGTGAACCCAGCACCCAGCTATGAGCTTAGCACCCATGGGTGAACCCAGCACCCAGCTATGAGCTTAGCACCCATGGGTGACCCCAGCACCCAGCTATGAGCTCAGCACCCTGAACCCAGCACCCATGAGCCGCGCCCAGCACCCATGGGTGACCCCAGCACCCAGCTATGAGCTCAGCACCCATGGGTGACCCCAGCACCCAGCTATGAGCTCAGCACCCATGGGTGAACCCAGCACCCAGCTATGAGCTCAGCACCCATGGGTGACCCCAGCACCCAGCTATGAGCTCAGCACCCATGGGTGACCCCAGCACCCAGCTATGAGCTCAGCACCCATGGGTGAACCCAGCACCCAGCTATGAGCTCAGCACCCATGGGTGACCCCAGCACCCAGCTATGAGCTCAGCACCCATGGGTGAACCCAGCACCCAGCTATGAGCTCAGCACCCATGGGTGAACCCAGCACCCAGCTATGAGCTCAGCACCCATGGGTGACCCCAGCACCCAGCTATGAGCTCAGCACCCATAGCCGACCCCAGCCCCTTGCCGTGACCCCATCTCCCATCACCCCCCAGCTCCCCTCATGCTTGTTGTGGAAGGGGACGGCCGCCACCCCCCCCCCACCCCCCCTCCCCCCCCAGCACCCATGGGTGCCCCCAGCACCCCCCGCGGTCCCTCAGCAATCGTTAACCCGGGGCCGGCTCAGCCGCAGCCAATCCGGGCGCCGCGGCCGCTTTATGACAGCCCCGACGCGCGGCGATGGGCGCAGAACCCCCCCCCGTGGTCCCATCCATGGCCCCATGGGTGCCGCTGCTGCTGCTGGCGGCCACGGGGATGGGCGCAGGGCTCCGGGCTCGGGGTCCCCCCCGTCCTCGTCCCCCCCTTGGGGCCCTCGAGGCGCTGCTGGCGTCGGGCTCTGGGTCCCTGCCCCACGGCGCCCTGGCCGCCCTCGTGGGCACCGTGCGGGGCCGTGCGCAGTGTGGGGCTGAGCCGTGCGGAGCGGTGAGGGCCGGGTGGAAAACGGGGGGGGGGGAATGGGGAATGGGGCGGGGAAGGGATGGGAATGGGGGAGGGAAAGGGAATGGGAATGGGGATAGAGAAGGGAAGGGAATGGGAATGGGGAAAAGGAATGGGAATGGGGAAAGGGAATGGGGAATGGGAATGGGAATGGGGATAGAGAAGGGAAGGGAATGGGGAAGGGAAGGGAATGGGGATAGAGAAGGGAAGGGAATGGGAATGGGGAAAAGGAATGGGGAATGGGGAAAGGGAATGGGGAATGGGAATGGGAAGGGGGAGGGAAGGGAATGGGAATGGGGAAGGGAAGGGAATGGGGATAGAGAAGGGAAAGGAATGGGAATGGGGAAAGGGAATGGGAATGGGGAAAAGGAATGGGAATGGGGAGGGGAAGGGAAGGGAATGGGGGGAGGGAAAGGGAATGGAAATGGGGAAGGGAAGGGAATGGGGAAGGGAATGGGAATGGGGGGAGGGAGAGGGACTGGGAATGGGAATGGGGAAGAGATGGGAATGGGGAAGGGAAGGGAATGGGGATAGAGAAGGGAAGGGAATGGGAATGGGGAAAGGGAATGGGAATGGGGAAAGAGAAGGGAAGGGAATGGGAATGGGGAAGGGAATGGGAATAGAGAAGGGAAGGGAATGGGGAAAGGGAAAGGGAATGGGAATGGGGATGGGAAGGGGGAGGGAAGGGAATGGGAATGGGGAAGGGAAGGGAATGGGGATAGAGAAGGGAAGGGAATGGGAATGGGGAAAGGGAATGGGAATGGGGAAAAGGAATGGGAATGGGGAATGGGAATGGGGAGGGGAAGGGAAGGGAATGGGGGGAGGGAAAGGGAATGGAAATGGGGAAGGGAAGGGAATGGGGAAGGGAATGGGAATGGGGGGAGGGAGAGGGAATGGGAATGGGAATGGGGAAGAGATGGGAATGGGGAAGGGAAGGGAATGGGGATAGGGAAGGGAATGGGAATGGGGAAAAGGAATGGGAATGGGGAATGGGAATGGGAAGGGGGGAGGGAAGGGAATGGGAAGGGGAAAGGGAATGGGGAAGGGAATGGGGAATGGGGAAGAGATGGGAATGGGGAATGGGAATGGGGAAGGGAAGGGAACGGGGAAGGGAAGGGAATGGGGAAGAGATGGGAAAGGGAATGGGGAATGGGGAAAGGGAAAGGGAATGGGAATGAGGATAGAGAAGGGAAGGGAATGGGAATGGGGGAGGAAGGGAATGGGGAATGGGGATAGAGAAGGGAAGGGAATGGGAATGGGGGAGGAAGGGAATGGGGAATGGGGAAAGAGAAGGGAAGGGAATGGGGAAAGGGAAAGGGAATGGGGAAGGAAAGGGAATAGGGAAGGGAATGGGGAAAGGAACTGAAGGGAATGGGGAATGGGTATAGAGAAGGGAAGGGAATGGGGAAAGGGAAAGGGAATGGGGAAAGGGAATAGAGAAAGAAGGGAAGGGATGGGAATGGGAATGGGGAAGGGAATGGGAATGAGGAATGGGGAAGGGATGGGAATGGGAATGGGGAAGGGAATGGGAATGGGGAAGAGATGGGAATGGGGAAGGGAATGGGGAAGGGAGGGAAGGGAGGGAAGGGAATGGGGAATGGGGAAAGGGAATGGGGAGTGGGGAAAGGGAATAGGGAAGGGAATGGGGAAGGAAGGGAATGGGGAATGGGAAAGGGAATGGGGAAGGAAAGGAAATAGGGAAGGGAAGGGAATAGGGAAGGGAATGGGGAAAGGAACTGAAGGGAATGAGGATTGGAAGGGAAGGGGGAATGGGAAGGGAAAGGGACGAGGAAGGGAAGAGAATGGGGAAAGGGAATAGAGAAAGAAGGGAAGGGAATGGGAATGGGAATGGGGAAGGGGAAGGGAATGGGGAAAGGGAATAGAGAAAGAGGGGAAGGGAATGGGGAAGGGAATGGGGAATGAAGGGATTGGGAACAGGGAAG
This sequence comes from Pezoporus wallicus, assembly GCF_028554395.1. Classification (NCBI taxonomy): domain Eukaryota; kingdom Metazoa; phylum Chordata; class Aves; order Psittaciformes; family Psittacidae; genus Pezoporus; species Pezoporus wallicus. The sequence continues at coordinate 17,338 of NW_026637396.1, forward strand.
GGAATGGGGAAGGGAAGGGAGCTGAAGGGAATAGGGAAAGGTAAAGGGAATGGGGAAGAGAACAGAGAGAAAGGAAGGGAATGGGGAAGAGATGGGAATGGGGAAGGGAAGGGAATGGGGAAAGAAGGGAATGGGAATAGGGATGGGGAAGGGCAGGGGGAAAGGGAAGGAAGGGAATAGGGAAGGGAATGGGGAAGGGAATGGGAAGGGAATAGAGAAAGAAAGGAAGGGAATGGGGAAGGGAGGGAAAGGAGTAGGGATGGAAGGGAATGGGAATAGGGAAGGAATGGAGAAAGGAAGGGAATGGGGAAGGGAAGGGAAGGGAATGGGGAAGGGAGGGAAAGGAATAGGGATGGAAGGGAATGGGAATAGGGAAGGAATGGAGAAAGGAAGGGAATGGGGAATGGGGAAGGGAATGGGGAAAGGGAATGGGGAAGAGAATGAAGGGAAGGGAATAGGGAAGGAAGGGAAGGGAATGGGGAAAGGGAATGGGGAAGGGAGGAAAGTGAAGGCAATGGGGAAGGGAGGAAAGGGTAAGGAAAGGAATGGGAATAGGGAATGGGGAAGGGAAGGGAATGGGGAAAGGAGATAGAGAAGGGAAGGGGTCTGAAGGGAATAGGGAGAGGTAAAGGATGGGAAAGGGAACGAAGGGAAGGGAATGAGGAAGAGATGGGAATGGGGACGGGAATAGGGAAGGAAGGGAAGGGAATGGGGAAGGGAATGGGAATAGGGAAGGGGAAGGGAATGGGAATAGGGAATGGGGAAGGGAATGGGAATAGGGAATGGGGAAGGGAAGGGAATAGGGAATGGGGAAGGGAATAGGGAAGGAATGGAAGGGAACGGGTAAGGGACGCTCTCTATGGCCCAGTGTGGTGGGGCATGGACCCCATAGCACCCCATGCTCTCATTTACGATGCTATGGAGCACCAGGACACCCCATGACCCCACTGTCCCCCCAGTGCCATTGCCCCCCCCCCCCCCGGGCACCCTGACCATCCCTTAACCCCCCCCAGCACCTTGAACCCCCATTGACACCCCTGCACCCCCCCCATCACCCAGACCCCATTGACCCCCCCCCCAGGGCACCCTGCCCCCCCCAACCTCTGCCCCCATCACCTTGAATGCTCCCCCCCATTGACTCCCCCCGTGTCCCCCCCCCCATTGACACCATTGACCCCCTCCCGTGTTCCCCCCATTGACACCCTTGTGTGCCACCCCATTGACCCCATGGACCCCCCTGTGTCCCCCCCATTGACCCCCCCCGTGTCCCCCCCCCATTGACACCATTGACCCCCCCCCCATGTTCCCCCCATTGACACCCCTGTGTGCCGCCCCATTGACCCCATGGACCCCCCTGTGTCCCCCCCATTGACCCCCCCCGGTGTCCCCCCCATTGAACCCCCCCTTTTCACCCCATTGACCCCCCCTTGTGTGTGTCCCCATTGACCCCATTGAACCCCCTGTGTCATCCCCCCATTGAACCCCCCGTGTCCCCCCTCCATTGATTCCATTGACCTCCCCCGTGTCCCCCCATTGACCCCCCCCTTGTCCCCCCCATTGACCCATTGACCCCCTGTGTCCCTCCTCATTGATCCCATTGACCCCCCCTTGTCCCCCCCATTGACCCCCTGTGTCCCTCCTCATTGATCCCATTGACCCCCCCTTGTCCCCCCCATTGACCCCATTGACCCCTCGTGTCCCTCCGCATTGATTCCATTGACCCCCCATGTCCCCCCCTTGACCCCCTTGCCCCCCCGTGTCCCCCCATTGACCCCCTGTGTCCCCCCATTGACGCCCCCATGTCCCCCATTGACCCCCCAGTGTCCCACCCATTGATCCCATTGATCTCCTGTGTCCCTCCGAATTGACCCCCTATGACCCTCCCATTGATCCTCCCATGTCCCCCCATTGACCCCCCAAGTATCCCCCCATTGACCCCATTGAAGCCCCTGTGTCCCCCCTCCATTGACCCCATTGACCCCCCGTGTGCCCCCATTGACCCCCTGTGTCCCTCCCCATTGACCCCCATGACCCTCCCATTGACCCCCCTGTGTTGCCCCATTGACAATCCATGTCCCCCCATTGACCCCATTGCCCCCCCGTGTCCCCCCATTGACACCCCGTGTCCCCCCATTGACATCCCATGTCCCCCCATTGAACCCCAGTGTCCCCCCATTGATCCCATTGACCCCCCGTGTCCCTCCCCATTGACCCCCATGACCCTCCCATTGACCCCCATGTCCCCCCATTGACCCCCCGTGCCCCCCCATTGACCCCCCAGTGTCCCCCCATTGATCCCATTGACCCCCCGTGTCCCTCCCCATTGACCCCCATGACCCTCCCATTGACCCCCATGTCCCCCCATTGCCCCCCCGTGTCCCCCCATTGACACCCCGTGTCCCCCCATTGACATCCCATGTCCCCCCATTGACCCCCCAGTGTCCCTCATTGATCCCATTGACCCCCTGTGTCCCTCCCCATTGACCCCCATGACCCTCCCATTGACCCCCATGTCCCCCCATTGATCCCATTGACCCCCCGTGTCCCTCCCCATTGACCCCCATGACCCTCCCATTGACCCCCATGTCCCCCCATTGACCCCCCGTGTCCCCCCATTGACCCCCCAGTGTCCCCCCATTGATCCCATTGACCCCCTGTGTCCCTCCCCATTGACCCCCATGACCCTCCCATTGACCCCCCGTGTCCCCCCATTGACCCCCCGTGCCCCCCCATTGACCCCCCAGTGTCCCCCCATTGATCCCATTGACCCCCTGTGTCCCTCCCCATTGACCCCCATGACCCTCCCATTGACCCCCAGTGCCCCCCCATTGATCCCATTGACCCCCCGTGTCCCTCCCCATTGACCCCCATGACCCTCCCATTGACCCCCCGTGTCCCCCCATTGACCCCCTGTGTCCCCCCATTGACCCCCCAGTGTCCCCCCATTGATCCCATTGACCCCCCGTGTCCCTCCCCATTGACCCCCATGACCCTCCCATTGACCCCCATGTCCCCCCATTGATCCCATTGACCCCCCGTGTCCCTCCCCATTGACCCCCATGACCCTCCCATTGACCCCCATGTCCCCCCATTGACCCCATTGACCCCCCATGTCCCCCCCATTGACCCCCCAGTGTCCCCCCATTGACACCCCGTGTCCCCCCATTGACACCCCATGTCCCCCCATTGAACCCCAGTGTCCCCCCATTGCCCCCCCGTGTCCCCCCATTGACACCCCGTGTCCCCCCATTGACACTCCATGTCCCCCATTGAACCCCAGTGTCCCCCCATTGATCCCATTGACCCCCCGTGTCCCTCCCCATTGACCCCCATGACCCTCCCATTGACCCCCATGTCCCCCCATTGAACCCCAGTGTCCCCCCATTGATCCCATTGACCCCCCCGTGTCCCTCCCCATTGACCCCCATGACCCTCCCATTGACCCCCATGTCCCCCCCATTGACCCCGTTGAACCCCGTGTCCCCCCATTGACACCCCATGTCCCCCCATTGACCCCCCAGTGTCCCCCCATTGATCCCATTGACCCCCCGTGTCCCTCCCCATTGACCCCCCCATGTCCCCCCATGAACCCCCCCATGTCCCCCCCATTAACCCCCCCTTTGTCACCCCCTCCCTTTGTCACCCTCCCCCATTGACCCCCCCAGTGCCTCTCTGCCGACGACATCCTGGCCCTTGCCGGTACCACCGGTGGGTTGAAAGCCCCGGATCTCCCTTGGCTCGGAGCCGCCGTCTTGGGGACCCTTTGGGACCCAATGGGAGCTTGCAAGGTTACCGGTAACACCGATACCACCGGGAGCATCGGTACCGGTAGCAACGATACCACCAGGAACATCGGTACCGGGAGCAACGATACCACCGGGAGCATCGGTACCGGTAACACCGATATCACCGGGAGCATCGGTACCGGTAGCAACGATACCACCAGGAGCATCGGTACCGGGAGCAACGATACCACTGGGAGCATTGGTACCGGTAACACCGATACCACCGGGAGCATCGTTACCGGTAGCACCGATACCGGTAGCACCGATACCAGTGACATCGATACCACCGGTAGCACCGATACCGGTAGCACCGATACCAGTAACATCAATACCACCGGTAGCATCGATACCACCAGTAGCACCGATATCGGTGACATCGATGCCACCGGTAGCACCGATACCGGTAGCACCGATACCACCGGTAGCACCGATACCGGTAACATTGATACCACCGGTAGCACCGATACCGGTAACATCAATACCACCGGTAGCATTGATACCACCGGTAGCACTGATACCGGTGACATCGATGCCACTGGTAGCACCGATACCAGTAACATCGATGCCACCGGTAGCACCGATACCGGTAACATTGATACCACCGGTAGCACCAATGCCGGTAACATCAATACCACCGGTAGCACCAATACCAGTAACACCGATACCACCAGTAGCACCGATACCGGTAGCACCGATACCAGTGACATCGATACCACCGGTAGCACCGATACCAGTGACATCGATACCACCGGTAGCACCGATACCGGTAGCACCAATGCCGGTAACATCAATACCACCGGTAGCACCGGTACCGGTAACACCGATACCACCAGTAGCACCGATACCGGTAGCACCGGTGGCACCGGTACCGTCTACCCTTGGGTCGCTCGTGCCCGTGCCCTCCATCGCGCGTTCACGGTGAGCGGAGCCCGGTTCAGCACCAAGGACAGCGGCGCCCTACGGGAGGTGGAGGAGCTGCTGGAGGCCCTCGAAGGGGGATACAGAGGGGAGAGGGGAGAGAGGGTGAGATGGGGGGGGATGTGGGGTGGGGTGGGGGGTGGGGGATATGGGGTGTGGGATGTGGGGCGTGGGATATGGGGTATGGGATATGGGGTGTGAGATGTGGGGTATGGGATATGGGGTGTGGGATGTGGGGCGTGGGATATGGGGTATGGGATATGGGGTGTGAGATGTGGGGTATGGGATATGGGGTGTGGGATGTGGGGCGTGGGATATGGGGTATGGGATATGGGGTGTGAGATGTGGGGTATGGGATATGGGGTGTGGGATGTGTGGGGTGCGGGGTATGGGATGTGGGGCATGGGATGTATGGGATGCATGGGGTATGGGATGTATGGGGTATATGGGGTATGGGGTATGTGGGGTATGGGATATGGGGGATATGGTGTATATGGAGTATGAGATATGGGGTGTGGGATATGGGGTATGGGATATGGGGTATGGGATATGGGGTGTGAGATGTGGGGTATGGGATATGGGGTGTGGGATGTGGGGCATGGGATATGGGGTATGGGATATGGGGTGTGAGATGTGGGGTATGGGATATGGGGTATGGGATGTGGGGCATGGGATATGGGGTATGGGATATGGGGTGTGGGATGTGGGGTCTGGGATATGGGGTATGGGATATGGGGTATGGAATATGGGATATGGGGTATGGGGCATGGGATATGGGGTATGGGATATGGGGTATGGGGCATGAGATATGGGGTATGGGATATGGGGTATGGGGCATGGGATATGGGGTATGGGATATGGGGTATGGGATATGGGGCATGGGATATGGGGTATGGGATATGGGGTATGGGATATGGGGCATGGGATATGGGGTATAGGGTATAGGATATGGGGATACGGGTAAGGGATATGTGGGATATGGGATGTGGGATATGCGACGTGGGGTGTGTGGGATGTGTGGGATGGGGGATGTGGGATGTGTGCGACATGGGATGTGGGGTGTGGGATGTGTGCAACATGGGATGTGAGGGACACGGGATGTGGGGTATGGGGTGAGGGATGTGTGGGATGTGGGGTTTGGGATGTGTGGGATGGGGGGGTGTGGGATGGGGGATGTGGAATGTGTGGGGTATGGGATGTGAGATGCGGGATATGGGATATGTGGGGTAAGGGATATGTGGGATATGGGATGTGGGGTATGGGATGTGGGGTATGGGATGTGTGGGACATGGGATATGGGATGCGAGTTATGTGGGATTGATGTGTGTCAATCCCACTGATGTCAATGATGTCACTGATTGGTGTCAATGATGTCACTGATGACGTCACTGATGTTGATGACGTCACTGATGTCAAGTGTGTTGATAGTGTCAGTGGTGTCACTGATGTCACTGATGATGTCACCGATGCCTATGACATCACTGATGTCAAGTGTGTTGATAGTTTCAATGGTGACATCACTGATGTCAATGATGTCACTGATGACAATGACATCACTGATGTCAATGATGTCACTGATATCGATGACATCACTGACGTCACTTATGTCAATGACGTCACTGACGTTGATGACATCACTGATGTCAAGTGTGTTGATAGTTTCAACGGTGTCAGTGACGTCAATGATGTCACTGATATCGATGACGTCACTGACGTCAATGATGTCACTGATATCGATGACGTCATTGATGTCACTGATGTCGCTTTTATCGATGACGTCACTGACGTCAATGATGTCACTGATGTTGATGACGTCACTGATGTCTATGACATCACTGATGTCAAGTGTGTTGATAGTTTCAACGATGTCAATGACGTCAATGATGTCACTGATATCGATGACGTCACTGACGTCAATGATGTCACTGATATCGATGACGTCACTGATGTCACTGATGTCGCTTTTATCGATGACGTCACTGACGTCAATGATGTCACTGATGTTGATGACGTCACTGATGCCTATGACATCACTGATGTCTTGTGTGTTGATAGTTTCAACGGTGTCAGTGACGTCAATGATGTCACTGATATCGATGACGTCCCTGATGTCACTGATGTCGCTTTTATCGATGACGTCACTGACGTCAATGATGTCACTGATGTTGATGACGTCACTGATGTCAAGTGTGTTGATAGTGTCAGTGGTGTCACTGATGTCACTGATGATGTCACCGATGTCTATGACATCACTGATGTCGAGTGCGTTGATAGTTTCAATGGTGACATCACTGATGTCAATGATGTCACTGATATCGATGACATCACTGACGTCACTTATGTGGATGGCATCACTGATGTCGATGACGTCACCGCTGTCGATGACGTCACCGACTGACGTCACCGCTGTCCCCAGGGCTGCCTGGACGCCGGGGCCGTGTTGGCCGCGGGGGCCGCGGTGTCCCCACGTGTGGGTCCCGCCCGGGTGCTGGCGGCTCTGGGGGCCCTGGTGCTGCGCGGTCGCTGCCTGCGCCCCACAACTCCCCCCACGGCTCCCCCCGGCCCCCCCCGGCCCCATGGGACCTCCAATGGGAGCGGTGATGGACACCCCAAGGCGCTGCCCTGGGCCACGGTGAGGGGTTGGGGGTCAGGGTGCCCTTGGGGTGCGATGGGGCTCCTATGGGGGGGTCACTGGTCTTGGAGGGGTGTCAGGGTGCCCTCGGGGTGCAATGGGGCTCCTATGGGGGGGCACTGGTCTTGGAGGGGTGTCAGGGTGCCCTCGGGGTGCAATGGGGCGCCTATGGGGGGGTCACTGGTCTTGGCGGGGGGGGGTCAGGGTGCCCTATAGGGGGGTCTGGGCTCCTTAAGGGGGGTCAGGGTGCCCTTGGAGTGCGATGGGGTGCCTATGGGGGGGTCACTGGTCTTAGGGGGGGGTCAGGGTGCCCTCGGGGTGCAACGGGGCTCCTATGGGGGGGTCACTGGTCTTGGCGGGGGGGGTCAGGGTGTCAATGGAGTGGGTCTGGGTGCCCTATAGGGGGGTCTGGGCTCCTTAAGGGGGGTGAGGGTGCCCATGGGGGGCTCAGGGTGCCTCCTCCCCCTCCCCCCCAGCTGATCCGGACGCCCCCCAAGCCCAACCCCCGCCACGGAGACCTCAGCCCGACCCCCATGGCCAACGGCACCGTGGGGCCCCGGGACCAGCTCAGCACCCTACAGAGTGAGTGCGGGTGGGGGGGGGACGTCCTGGGAGCCTCAGGGTTCCATTGGGTGCTGTTGGGTGCGGTTGGGTGCCATTGAGTTCCATTGGGTGTGGTTGGGTGCCATTGAGTGCCATTGGGTGCTGTTGGGTGGGGTTGGGTCCATTGAGTGCAGTTGGGTGCCATTGAGTGCCATTGGGTGCGATTGGGTGCCATTGAGTTCTGTTGGGTGCGGTTGGGTGCCATTGAGTTCCATTGGGTGCAGTTAGGTGCCATTGAGTGCCATTGGGTTCTTTTGGGTGGGGTTGGGTCCATTGGGTGCGGTTGGGTGCCATTGAGTGCCATTGAGCTCCATTGGGTGCTGTTGGGTGGGGTTGGGTCTATTGGGTGCCATTGGGTGCAGTTGGGTGCCATTGAGTTCCATTGGGTGCTGTTGGGTGGGGTTGGGTCCATTGGGTGCGGTTGAGTGCAGTTGGGTGCCATTGAGTGCCATTGGGTGCGGTTGGGTGCCATTGAGTTCCATTGGGTGCTGTTGGGTGGGGTTGGGTCCATTGGGTGCCATTGGGTGCGGTTGGGTGCCATTGAGTTCCATTGGGTGCTGTCGAGTGGGGTTGGGTCCATTGGGTGCAGTTGGGTGCCGTTGAGAGCCATTGGATGCCGTTGGGTGCCATTGAGTTCCATTGGGTGGGGTTGGGTCCATTGGGTGTCATTGGATGCGGTTGGGTGCCATTGAGTGCCATTGGGTGCGGTTGGGTGCCATTGAGTTCCATTGGGTGCTGTTGGGTGGGGTTGGGACCATTGGGTGCAGTTGAGTGCCATTGGGTGCCATTGAGTTCCATTGGGAGCCATTGGGTGCTGTTGGGTCCCATAGGATGCTGTTGGGTGGGGTTGGGTCCATTGGGTGCTGTTGGGTGCCACTGAGTGCCATTGGGTGCCGTTAGGTCTCTATGGGTCCCTATGGCTCGCTATGGGTCTCTATGGCTCTCTATGTATCCCTATGGGTCCCTATGTGTCCTTATGTGTTCCTATGGGTCCCTATGCGTCCCTATGTGTCCCTATTTGTCCCTATGGGTCCCTATGAGTCCCTATTTGTTTCTGTGTGTCCCTATGTGTCCCTATGGGTCCCTCTGTCTCTCTATGTGTCCCTATGTGTCCCTATGTGTCCCTATGTGTCTCTATGTGTCCCAATGTGTCTCTATGTGTCCCTATGGGTCCCTATGTGTCCCTATGGGTCCCTATTTGTCTCTATGTGTCCCTATGTGTCCCTATGGTTCCCTATGTCTCTCTATGTGTCCCTATGGGTCGCTATGGGTCGCTATGTGTCTCTATGTGTCCCTATGTGTCTCTATGTGTCCCTATGTGTCCCTATGTGTCTCTATGTGTCTCTCTGTGTCCCTATGTGTCCCTATGTGTCTCTATGTGTCCCTATGTGTCCCTATGTGTCTCTATGTGTCCCTATGTGTCCCTATGTGTCCCTATGTGTCTCTATGTGTCCCTATGTGTCTCTATGTGTCTCTATGTGTCCCTATGTGTCCCTATGTGTCCCTATGTGTCCCTATGTGTCTCTATGGTTCTCTATGGGTCTCTATGTGTCTCTATGTGTCTCTATGTGTCCCTATGTGTCCCTATGTGTCCCTATGTGTCTCTATGGTTCTCTATGGGTCTCTATGTGTCTCTATGTGTCCCTATGTGTCCCTATGTGTCCCTATGTGTCCCTATGTGTCCCTATGTGTCCCTATGTGTCCCTATGTGTCCCTATGTGTCTCTATGTGTCTATGTGTCTCTATGTGTCCCTATGTGTCCCTATGTGTCTCTATGTGTCTCTATGTGTCCCTATGTGTCCCTATGTGTCTCTATGTGTCTCTATGTGTCTCTATGTGTCCCTATGTGTCCCTATGTGTCTCTATGTGTCCCTATGTGTCCCTATGTGTCTCTATGTGTCCCTATGTGTCCCTATGTGTCTCTATGTGTCCCTATGTGTCCCTATGTGTCCCTATGTGTCCCTATGTGTCCCTATGTGTCCCTATGTGTCTCTATGTGTCTCTATGTGTCCCTATGTGTCCCTATGTGTCTCTATGTGTCCCTATGTGTCCCTATGTGTCCCTATGTGTCCCTATGTGTCCCTATGTGTCCCTATGTGTCTCTATGTGTCTCTATGTGTCCCTATGTGTCTCTATGTGTCCCTATGTGTCTCTATGTGTCTCTATGTGTCTCTATGTGTCCCTATGTGTCTCTATGTGTCTCTATGTGTCCCTATGTGTCTCTATGTGTCTCTATGTGTCTCTATGTGTCTCTATGTGTCTCTATGTGTCTCTATGTGTCCCTATGTGTCTATGTGTCCCTATGTGTCCCTATGTGTCTCTATGTGTCTCTATGTGTCTCTATGTGTCCCTATGTGTCTATGTGTCTCTATGTGTCTCTATGTGTCTCTATGTGTCTATATGTGTCTCTATGTGTCCCTATGTGTCTCTATGTGTCTCTATGTGTCTCTATGTGTCCCTATGTGTCCCTATGTGTCCCTATGTGTCTCTATGTGTCTCTATGTGTCTCTATGTGTCCCTATGTGTCTCTATGTGTCTCTATGTGTCTCTATGTGTCTCTATGTCTCTATGTGTCTCTATGTGTCCCTATGTGTCTCTATGTGTCCCTATGTGTCCCTATGTGTCCCTATGTGTCCCTATGTGTCCCTATGTGTCCCTATGTGTCCCTATGTGTCTCTATGTGTCCCTATGTGTCTCTATGTGTCTCTATGTGTCTCTATGTGTCTCTATGTGTCCCTATGTGTCCCTATGTGTCCCTATGTGTCTCTATGTGTCCCTATGTGTCCCTATGTGTCTCTATGTGTCTCTATGTGTCCCTATGTGTCCCTATGTGTCTCTATGTGTCCCTATGTGTCTCTATGTGTCCCTATGTGTCCCTATGTGTCTCTATGTGTCTCTATGTGTCTCTATGTGTCTATGTGTCTATGTGTCCCTATGTGTCTATGTGTCCCTATGTGTCCCTATGTGTCTCTATGTGTCTCTATGTGTCTCTATGTGTCTCTATGTGTCTCTATGTGTCCCTATGTGTCCCTATGTGTCTCTATGTGTCTCTATGTGTCCCTATGTGTCTCTATGTGTCTATGTGTCTCTATGTGTATGTGTCCCTATGTGTCTCTATGTGTCTCTATGTGTCTCTATGTGTCCCTATGTGTCTCTATGTGTCCCTATGTGTCTCTATGTGTCCCTATGTGTCTCTATGTGTCCCTATGTGTCCCTATGTGTCTCTATGTGTCTCTATGTGTCCCTATGTGTCCCTATGTGTCTCTATGTGTCTCTATGTGTCTCTATGTGTCCCTATGTGTCCCTATGTGTCTCTATGTGTCCCTATGTGTCTCTATGTGTCTCTATGTGTCTCTATGTGTCTCTATGTGTCCCTATGTGTCCCTATGTGTCTCTATGTGTCTCTATGTGTCCCTATGTGTCTCTATGTGTCCCTATGTGTCCCTATGTGTCTCTATGTGTCTCTATGTGTCTCTATGTGTCCCTATGTGTCTCTATGTGTCCCTATGTGTCTCTATGTGTCCCTATGTGTCTCTATGTGTCCCTATGTGTCCCTATGTGTCTCTATGTGTCTCTATGTGTCCCTATGTGTCCCTATGTGTCTCTATGTGTCTCTATGTGTCTCTATGTGTCCCTATGTGTCCCTATGTGTCTCTATGTGTCCCTATGTGTCTCTATGTGTCTCTATGTGTCCCTATGTGTCTCTATGTGTCCCTATGTGTCCCTATGTGTCTCTATGTGTCTCTATGTGTCCCTATGTGTCTCTATGTGTCCCTATGTGTCCCTATGTGTCTCTATGTGTCTCTATGTGTCTCTATGTGTCCCTATGTGTCTCTATGTGTCCCTATGTGTCTCTATGTGTCCCTATGTGTCTATGTGTCCCTATGTGTCCCTATGTGTCTCTATGTGTCTCTATGTGTCCCTATGTGTCTCTATGTGTCTCTATGTGTCTCTATGTGTCTCTATGTGTCCCTATGTGTCTATGTGTCCTATGTGTCTCTATGTGTCTATGTGTCCCTATGTGTCTCTATGTGTCTCTATGTGTCTCTATGTGTCTCTATGTGTCTCTATGTGTCTCTATGTGTCTCTATGTGTCTCTATGTGTCCCTATGTATCCCTATGTGTCCCTATGTGTCTCTATGTGTCCCTATGTGTCCCTATGTGTCTCTATGTGTCTCTATGTGTCCCTATGTGTCCCTATGTGTCTCTATGTGTCCCTATGTGTCTCTATGTGTCCCTATGTGTCTCTATGTGTCTCTATGTGTCTCTATGTGTCTCTATGTGTCCCTATGTGTCCCTATGTGTCTCTATGTGTCTCTATGTGTCTCTATGTGTCTCTATGTGTCTCTATGTGTCTCTATGTGTCCCTATGTGTCCCTATGTGTCTCTATGTGTCCCTATGTGTCTCTATGTGTCCCTATGTGTCCCTATGTGTCTCTATGTGTCTCTATGTGTCTCTATGTGTCCCTATGTGTCCCTATGTGTCTCTATGTGTCCCTATGTGTCTCTATGTGTCCCTATGTGTCTCTATGTGTCTCTATGTGTCTCTATGTGTCTCTATGTGTCCCTATGTGTCTCTATGTGTCTCTATGTGTCCCTATGTGTCCCTATGTGTCTCTATGTGTCCCTATGTGTCCCTATGTGTCTCTATGTGTCCCTATGTGTCTCTATGTGTCCCTATGTGTCCCTATGTGTCCCTCTCTCTGTGTGTCCGCAGGGTTCGCGGCGGGCTCTGCTGCCGCGCTGCTGTTGTCGCTGCTGCCGCTGGGGGCGCTGTTGCTGCTGCGCTGCCCCCTGGCGGCCGGGGCCTGGCGGTGGCTGCGGCCGCTGCTGCTGGGGGGGGCGGCGGGGGCGCTGAGCGGGGACGGGGTCCTGCACATCCTGCCCCACGTG
>NW_026637397.1:0-3029 GCF_028554395.1 Pezoporus wallicus
CCCTCCCACCACCACCACCACCATCACCATCACCATCATCATCATCATCACCACCGCAGGGCGGGCGCGGGGAGCGGAGGGGGCGGGGCCACCGACAGGGAGAGGGGCGGGGCGGGCGAGAAGAGGAGGAGCCGCAGCCGGAGCACCCCATTGAGGGATAGGGGGGGGCGGCGGTGAGGGGGGGGGGGGGGAGATGGGGGGCGCCCCCCCCCCCCCATGGGGAGGGGTGAGGGGGGAATAAAGAGGAGGAGGAGGAGGATGGAGACTGGTGGAGGTGGTTACTGGGGGGCGTCTATGGGGGGGCTGTGGGGCGTCTGTGGGGGTCTATTGAGTGTCTATAGGGAGGTGGTTACTGGGGGGCGTCTGTGGGGGGGCTGTGGGGCGTCTGTGGGGGTCTATTGAGTGTCTATAGGGAGGTGGTTACTGGGGGGCATCTGTGGGGGGGCTGTGGGGGTCTGTGGGGGTCTATTGAGTGTCTATAGGGAGGTGGTTACTGGGGGGCGTCTATGGGGGGGCTGTGGGGCGTCTGTGGGGGTCTATTGAGTGTCTATAGGGAGGTGGTTACTGGGGGGCGTCTATGGGGGCTGTGGGGCGTCTGTGGGGGTCTATTGAGTGTCTATAGGGAGGTGGTTACTGGGGGGCGTCTGTGGGGGGGCTGTGGGGCGTCTGTGGGGGTCTATTGAGTGTCTATAGGGAGGTGGTTACTGGGAGTGTCTATAGGGGGGTGGGGCGTCTGTGGGGGTCTATTGAGTGTCTATAGGGAGGTGGTTACTGGGGGCGTCTATGGGGGCTGTGGGGCGTCTGTGGGGGTCTATTGAGTGTCTATAGGGAGGTGGTTACTGGGGGGGCGTCTGTGGGGGGGCTGTGGGGCGTCTGTGGGGGTCTATTGAGTGTCTATACGGAGGGGGTTACTCGGGGGCGTATAGGGGGGGGCTGTGGGGCGTCTGTGGGGGTCTATTGAGTGTCTATAGGGAGGTGGTTACTGGGGGATGGGGGGCTGTGGGGCGTCTGTGGGGGTCTATTGAGTGTCTATAGGGAGGTGGTTACTGGGGGCGGCTGTGGGGGGGCTGTGGGGCATCTATGGGGGTCTGTGGGGGGGACTATGGGGGTCTATTGAGTGCCTATAGGGAGGTGGTTACTGGGGGGCATCTGTGGGGGGGCTGTGGGGCGTCTATGGGGGTCTGTGGGGGGGATATGGGGGTCTATTGAGTGTCTATAGGGAGGTGGTTACTGGGGGGCGTCTGTGGGGGGGCTGTGGGGCGTCTGTGGGGGTCTGTGGGGGGGATATGGGGGTCTATGGGCATCTATGGGGGTCTGTGGAGTGCCTATAGGGAGGTGGTTACTGGGGGGGCGTCTGTGGGGGGGCTGTGGGGCGTCTATGGGGGTCTGTGGGGGGGATATGGGGGACTGTGGGGGTCTGTGGAGTGCGTATAGGGAGGTGGTTACTGGGGGGTGTCTACGGGGGGTCTGTGGGGGTCTGTGGGGGGGATATGGGGGTCTATGGGCATCTATGGGGGTCTGTGGAGTGCCTATAGGGGTCTGTGGGTGGTCTATGGGGTGTGTGTAGGGGTCTATGGGGTGTCTAGGGGGGTCTATGGAGTGCTTATAGGGGTCTATGGAGTGTCTATGGGGGTCTGTGGGGTGTCTGTAGGGGGTCTATGGGGGGTCTATGGAGTGCCTATAGGGGTCTGTGGGGGTCTATGGAGTGTCTGGGGGGTGTCTAGGAGGGTCTGGGGGGTGTCTGTAGGGGTCTGTGGGGGGTCTATGGGGCGTTTGTGGGGGGTCTGTGGGGTGCCTGTAGGGGTCTGGGGGGGTCTATGAGGTGTCTGGGGGTCTATGGGGTGTCTAGGGGTGTCTATGGCCATTGATGGGGTGTCTGGGGGGGGTCTATGGGGTTCTACGGAGCGCCTATAGGGGTCTGTGGGGTGTGTATAGGGCTCTATGGGGTGTCTGTGGGGTGGCTGTAGGGGTCTGTGGCGGTCTATGGAGTGCCTATAGGGGTCTGTGGGGGTCTGTGGAGTGCCTATAGGGGTCTGTGGGGATCCATGGGGCTCTACGGAGTGCCTATAGGGGTCCGTGGGGTGTCTATAGGGGTCTATGGGGTGTCTATAGGGGTCTCTGGAGTGTCTGTGGGGGTCTGTGGGGCTCTATGAGGGGTCTGGGGGGTGTCTGCGGGGGTCTATGGGGTTCTACGGAGCGCCTATAGGGGTCTCTGGGGTGTCTATAGGGGTCTATGGAGTGTCTGTGGGGGGTCTATGGGGTGTATTTGGGGATCTGTGGGGTTCTACGGAGTATCTGTAGGGGTCTGTGAGGTGTCTAGGGGTCTATGGGGTGTCTGGCGGAGTCTGTGGGGGGGTCTATGGGGTGTCTATGAGGTGTCTATGGGTGTCTATGGGGCTCTATGGGGTGGCTATAGGGGTCCATGGGGCTCTATGGGGTGGCTATGGGGTGTCTATGGGGCTCTATGGGGTGTCTATAGGGGTCTATGGGGCTCTATGGGGTGGCTATAGGGGCCTATGGGGCTCTATGGGGTGACTATGGGGTGTCTATGGGGCTCTATGGGGTGTCTATAGGGGTCTATGGGGCTCTATGGGGTGGCTATAGGGGTCTATGGGGCTCTATGGGGTGACTAGGGGTCTATGGGGCTCTATGGGGTGTCTATTGGGGTCTATGGGGCTCTATGGGGTGTCTATAGGGGTCTATGGGGCTCTATAGGGTGGCTATAGGGGTCTATGGGGTGGCTATGGGGCTCTATGGAGTGTCTATGGGGGTCTATGGGGCTCTATGGGGTGGCTATAGGGGTCTATGGGGTGGCTATAGGGGTCTATGGGGTGGCTATGGGGCTCTATGTGGTTCTAATTGCCCCCGTGAGCCGTCGTGGCGCGCCCAGGGCAGTTCCCCGCCCTCCCATTGGCAGCGCCACCCGCCACTCCCCTCTCACCGGCTCTGTCTGGGTGCCTACGCTGCCCACCGCCGGGGCAGCCAGAGCAGAGCTGCGGGACCGGGCCCTGATCATACGACGAGTGCTC
>NW_026637398.1:0-2966 GCF_028554395.1 Pezoporus wallicus
TGGGGCTGGAGTTATAGGGGCTATGGGGCTGGAGTTATAGGGGCTATGGGGCTGGAGTTATAGGGGCTATGGGGCTGGAGCTATAGGGGCTATGGGGCTGGAGTTATAGGGGCTATGGGGCTGGAGTTATGGGGCCTATGGGGCTGGACCCATAGATTGCTATGGGGCTGAGCGCAGAGAGGCTATGGGGCTGGAGCTATAGGGGCTATGGGGCTGGAGTTATAGGGGCTATGGGGCAGGAGCTATAGGGGCTATGGGGCTGGAGTTACTGGGGCTATGGGGCTGGAGCTATAGGGGCTATGGGGCTGGGGTATATGGGGCTGGAGCTATAGGGGCTATGGGGCTGGAGTTATGGGGCCTATGGGGCTGGACCCATAGATTGCTATGGGGCTGAGCGCAGAGAGGCTATGGGGCTGGAGCTATAGGGGCTATGGGGCTGGAGTTATGGGGTCTATGGGGCTGGAGCTATAGGGGCTATGGGGCTGGAGTTATAGGGGCTATGGGGCTGGAGTTATAGGGGCTATGGGGCTGGAGTTATAGGGGCTATGGGGCTGGAGCTATAGGGGCTATGGGGCTGGAGTTATGGGGGCTATGGGGCTGAGCGCAGAGAGGCTATGGGGCTGGAGCTATAGGGGCTATGGGGCTGGAGTTATGGGGTCTATGGGGCTGGAGCTATAGGGGCTATGGGGCTGGAGTTATAGGGGCTATGGGGCTGGAGCTATAGGGGCTATGGGGCTGGAGTTATAGGGGCTATGGGGCTGGAGTTATGGGGTCTATGGGGCTGGAGCTATAGGGGCTATGGGGCTGGAGTTATAGGGGCTATGGGGCTGGAGTTATGGGGCCTATGGGGCTGGACCCAGACGTTGATATGGGGCTGAGCGCAGAGAGGCTATGGGGCTGGAGTTATAGGGGCTATGGGGCTGGAGTTATGGGGCCTATGGGGCTGGACCCATAGATTGCTATGGGGCTGAGCGCAGAGAGGCTATAGGGCTGGAGCTATAGGGGCTATGGGGCTGGAGCTATAGGGGCTATGGGGCTGGAGTTACTGGGGCTATGGGGCTGGAGCTATAGGGGCTATGGGGCTGGAGTTATGGGGTCTATGGGGAGGGACCCAGAGGTTGCTATGGGGCTGAGCGCAGAGAGGCTATAGGGCAGGAGCTATAGGGGCTATGGGGCTGGAGCTATTGGGTCTATGGGGCTGGAGTTATGCAATTTATGGGGCTGAGCGCAGAGAGGCTATAGGGCTAGAGCTATAGGGGCTATGGGGCTGGAATTATAGGGTCTATGGGGCTGGGGCTATAGGGTCTATGGGGCTGAACCCAGAGATTCTATAGGGCAGGAGCTATGGGGTCCTATAGGAGCTATAGGGGATCTATACATCCCCCCAGCCCCATAGCTCCCATCCCCTCTATCCCAGCCCCACAGACCCCATCCCCCCCAGCCCCCAAACCCATCCCCCCCCTCAGCCCCATAGCTCCCAACCCCCCCAAACCCACACATCCCCTCCCCCCCCATCCCCCCGC
Source organism: Pezoporus wallicus (assembly GCF_028554395.1). Classification (NCBI taxonomy): domain Eukaryota; kingdom Metazoa; phylum Chordata; class Aves; order Psittaciformes; family Psittacidae; genus Pezoporus; species Pezoporus wallicus. Next base: position 1,524 of record NW_026637398.1, read on the forward strand.
TATGGGTCCCAGCCCCACACCCCCCCTCCCCAACCCCTGCTATGGGTCCCAGCCCCACACCCCCATCCCCCCGCTATGGGTCCCAGCCCCACACCCCCATCCCCCCCTGCTATGGGTCCCAGCCCCACACCCCCATCCCCCTGCTATGGGTCCCAGCCCCACACCCCCATCCCCCCACTATGGGTCCCAGCCCCACACCCCCAACCCCCGCTATGGGTCCCAGCCCCACACCTCTCCCCTCCCCCCACCTGCTCGTGCTCGCGCTCCTCAGGCTCCTCCTCCTCCAGGTCCCCCTCCTCGGGGGAGTCGTCGCCGTCGCCCTTCCCCCCCCCTCCGGCTCCTTCCTCCTTCTTGGCCCCGCCCCCCGCGCCGGCCCCGCCCCCACACAGCTCCTCCTCCGCCTTCTCGCTCTTCAGCTCTGGGGGGGAGAGAGAGAGAGAGGGGGGAGGGGCCATGGGGCTGCCCCATAGAGACCCATAGAGACTCCATAGAGACCCATAGAGACCCCATAGAGACCCCATAGAGACCCCATAGAGACCCATAGAAACCCATAGCCACCCCATAGAGACCCCATAGGGACCAATAGAGACCCATAGAAACCCACAGCTACCCCATAGGGACCCATAGCCACCCCATAGAGACCCCATAGAGACCCATAGAGACCCGATAGAGACCCATAGAGACCCATAGAGACCCATAGAGACCCCATAGAGACCCCATAGAGACACATAGAGACACATAGAGACCATAAAGACCCCATAGACCCCATACAGGCCCCATAGACCCCATAGAGACCCCACAGAGACCCCATAGACCCCATAGAGGCCCCATAGACCCCATAGAGACACCAGAGACCCACAGAGACCGCAGGGACCCATAGAGACACATAGAGACACCCAGAGACCCATAGAGACCCATAGAGACCCATAGAGACCCACAGAGACACATAGAGACCCCATAGTGACCCATAGAGACCCATAGAGACCCATAGGGACCCATAGAGAACCATAGAGACCCATAGAGACCCATAGAGACCCATAGGGACACATAGAGACACATAGAGACCCATAGAGACCCATAGAGACCCATAGGGACACATAGAGACCCATAGGGACCCATAGAGACCCATAAAGCCCACAGAGACCCCAAAGAGACCAGGCTCTGCCCATAGATTCTGGGGCAGCCCCATAGATTCTATAGGGCAGCCCCATAGATTCCATCCTTAAACCAATGTTCCCTATAGACCCTATAAACCACCCCACGGCTCAGCCCCCCCGCGTGCCACGCTCTGCCCCATAGATTCTATGGGGCTGCCCCCCAAGTGTGGGGCTGGGGCTCACTCTGCTCCCTCTCGAGGCGCTCCAGGCTCTCCAGCAGCGCGTCCACCTTCTCTGTCTGGATCTGGCTCAGCTCCTTCTTGATGCTCTGCAGGTCGTCGCCCTT
>NW_026637399.1:0-300 GCF_028554395.1 Pezoporus wallicus
GTTTCAGGGCTGTGACCCTGTATGCCATAGGAGAAGCAGGACAAGGTGGTTTTGGGGTGGTTTGGGGGTTTTGGAGCTGGTTTTGGGGTGATTTGGGTTGTACTTGGCCTGTTTTGGGTCTGTTTCAGGCCTCTGACCCTGTATCCCACAGGAGAAGCAGGACAAGGAGGTTTTGGGGTGGTTTTGTCCTATCTTTGTCATGTTTTGTGTCTTTTTTGGGGCTCTGACCCTGTGTTCCATAGGAGAAGCAGGACAAGGTGGTTTTGGGTTGGTTTGGGGGTTTTGGAGCTGGTTTTGGAG
>NW_026637400.1:0-3007 GCF_028554395.1 Pezoporus wallicus
TGGGGTGTCTGTGGGGCTCTATGGGGTGTCTATGGGGTGTCTGTGGGGCTCTATGGGTCAACAAGAGGGTCTTCTGCCAGCGGCACGCGCGCCTGCGGGACCCTGCCGTGAGCTCTGGGGCCATGTGGGGCGCTATGGGGCGCTATGGGGTGTCTGTGGGGCTCTATGGGGCTCTATGGGGTGTCTGTGGGGCTCTATGGGGTGTCTATGGGGTGTCTGTGGGGCTGGTTATGGGTCAACAAGAGGGTCTTCTGCCAGCGGTGTCGCGCGCCTGCGGGACCCTGCCGTGAGCTCTGGGGTCTGTGGGGCGCTATGGGGCGCTATGGGGTGTCTGTGGGGCTCTATGGGGCTCTATGGGGTGTCTGTGGGGCTCTATGGGGTGTCTATGGGGTGTCTGTGGGGCTCTATGGGTCAACAAGAGGGTCTTCTGCCAGCGGCACGCGCGCCTGCGGGACCCTTGCCGTGAGCTCTGGGGCCATGTGGGGCGCTATGGGGCGCTATGGGGTGTCTGTGGGGCTCTATGGGGTGTCTATGGGGTGTCTGTGGGTCTCTATGGGTCAACAAGAGGGTCTTCTGCCAGCGGCACGCGCGCCTGCGGGACCCTGCCATGAGCTCTGGGGCAATGTGGGGCGCTATGGGGCGCTATGGGGTGTCTGTGGGGCTCTATGGGGTGTCTATGGGGTGTCTGTGGGGCTCTATGGGTCTGTATGGGTCTCTGTGGGGTTCCTATGGGTGTCTATGGGGTCCCTATGGGTCTCTATGGGGTCTCTATGGGTCCCTGTGGGTCTCTACGGGGTCTCTATGTGTCACTATGGGTCCCTATCTGTCTCTATGTGTCTCTATGTGTCCCTATGTGTCCCTATGTGTCTCTATGGGTCCCTATGTGTCTCTATGTGTCTCTATGGGGTCTCTATGGGGTCTCTATGTGTCTCTATGGGTCTCTATGTGTCCCTATGGGTCCCTATGTGTCTCTATGGGTCTCCATGGGTCCCTATGGGTGTGCTTATGGGGGTTCTATGGGTGCTGGGGGGGTTCTATGGGTGCTGGGGGGGGTTCTATGGGTGCTTATGGGGGTGTTCTATGGGTGCTGGGGGGGTCCTATGGGGGGTTAAATGGGCCTAGGGGGCACCCATGGGAGCTCGGGGGGGGTCCTCTGGGTGCTGGGGGGGCACCCATAGGGTTCAGTGGGGCACCCATAGGGTTCAGTGGGGCACCCATAGGGTTCAATGGGGCACCTGTAGGGTTCAATGGGGCACCCGTAGGGTTCAGTGGGGCACCCATAGGGGTCAGTGGGGCACCCATAGGGTTCAATGGGGCACCCATAGGGCTCCATGTGGGCCACCCATAGGGTTCAGTGGGGCACCCATAGGGTTCAGTGGGGCACCCATAGGGTTCAGTGGGGCACCCGTAGGGTTCAATGGGGCACCCGTAGGGTTCAGTGGGGCACCCGTAGGGTTCAATGGGGCACCCGTAGGGTTCAGTGGGGCACCCATAGGGTTCAATGGGGCACCCATAGGGCTCCATGTGGGGCACCCATGGGTGCTGACGGGGGGTTCCCGCAGGCTCCATCCGCATCGACAGCCTGGGGGCGCTGACGGAGCTGTCGGAGCGCGACGGGAGGCTGTTCCCTGTGGGATACCAGTGAGGGAGGGGGAGGGGAGGGGGGGAGGGGAGGGGGGAGGGGTGGGGGAGGGGAGGCTGTTCCCTGTGGGATACCAGTGAGGGAGGGGGAGGGGAGGGGTGGGGGAGGGGAGGCTGTTCCCTGTGGGATACCAGTGAGGGAGGGGGAGGGGAGGGGTGGGGGAGGGGAGGCTGTTCCCTGTGGGATACCAGTGAGGGAGGGGGAGGGGAGGGGTGGGGGAGGGGAGGCTGTTCCCTGTGGGATACCAGTGAGGGAGGGGAGGGGAGGGGTGGGGAGGGGAGGCTGTTCCCTGTGGGATACCAGTGAGGGAGGGGGAGGGGAGGGGTGGGGGAGGGGAGGCTGTTCCCTGTGGGATACCAGTGAGGGAGGGGGAGGGGAGGGGTGGGGGGAGGGGAGGCTGTTCCCTGTGGGATACCAGTGAGGGAGGGGGAGGGGAGGGGTGGGGGAGGGGAGGCTGTTCCCTGTGGGATACCAGTGAGGGAGGGGGAGGGGAGGGGGGGGAGGGGAGGGGTGGGGGAGGGGAGGGAGGGGGGGGGGGGGGGAGGCTGTTCCCTGTGGGATACCAGTGAGGGAGGGGGAGGGGAGGGGGGAGGAGGGGCGGGGGGGTGGGGGAGGGGGGAGGGGAGGGGTGGGGGAGGGGTGGGGAGGGGGGGATGGGAGTCTGGTGGGGGATGGTTCATACCGGTTCTAACTGGTCCATACCGGTTCTAACTGGTCCATACTGGTTCTAACTGGTCCATACTGGTTCTAACTGGTCCATACTGGTTCTAACTGGTCCATACTGGTTCTAACTGGTCCATACTGGTTCTAACTGGTCCATACTGGTTCTAACTGGTCCATACTGGTTCTAACTGGTCTATACTGGTTCTAACTGGTCCATACTGGTTCTAACTGGTCTATACTGGTTCTAACTGGTCCATACTGGTTCTAACTGGTCTATACTGGTTCTAACCGGTCCATACCGGTTCTAACCGGTCCATACTGGTTCTAACTGGTCCATACTGGTTCTAACTGGTCCCATACTGGTTCTGACCGGTCCATACCGGTTCTAACCGGTCCATACCGGTTCTAACCGGTCCATACTGGTTCTAACTGGTCCATACTTGTTCTGACTGGTCCATACCGGTTCTAACCGGTCCATACTGGTCCCATACTGGTTCTGACCGGTCCATACTGGTCCCATACTGGTTCTAACCGGTCCATACTGGTTCTAACCGGTCCATACCGGTTCTAACCGGTCCATACTGGTCCCATACTGGTTCTGACCGGTCCGTCCTGTGCAGGTGCTGGCGCCTCTACTGGAGCACGCGGGACGCGCGGCGCCGGTGCTGGTACCGCTGCCGCATCCTGGAGCAGTCGCCGGGG
>NW_026637401.1:0-298 GCF_028554395.1 Pezoporus wallicus
GGCAGGGCTGGCAGACAATGGGGACATCGTCCCTGCGGTCTACGATTTGTCTGCCTTGTTCTATGCTCTCCCTGACCTGACTGAGAACGCGGTGGAGAGCAGCTGCCCCAAGGAGCCAGCGGCCATGGCAGGGCTGGGGAATAGTCAGAACAGCATCCTCAGCACCCATGAGAGGAGTGCCTTGTTCAGTGCTCTCCCGGATGGGTTTGAGAAGGTGGTGAAGGGCAACAGCTCCAAGGAGCCAGCAGCCGTGGCAGAGCTGGGGAATAATGAAGACACCGTCCCTAGGGTCTATGAC
>NW_026637402.1:0-302 GCF_028554395.1 Pezoporus wallicus
CAGCACAGAATGAAGAGTGGCATCTGCTCACACGGCAGAAGGAGCAGCAGGGAAAGCTAGTGCTCTGCTTCTTCAGCACACAAGCAGCTTTGCAACGGGGTCACCATCATTGCAGTCTCTCCTCGGTTTCATACCTAAAAGTCCATTTGAATCCAAATTCTCAGGTGGTGTCTCTCAGCTGCCCAGCAGCACAGTTAGTACAGCACGAACGTTTGGCCTCTGCTCCCACAGCAGAAGAGCCAGGATTGAAAGCTGGTGCTGGACCTGTTCAGCACACAATCCCTTTTACATTGGTGCATTCA
>NW_026637403.1:0-305 GCF_028554395.1 Pezoporus wallicus
GAGGTTGCAGTAGCGGCAGTGTCTGTCTCAGGCATTGGAGTAGCCCCGTTGCTGTGGCTGGCACTGCAGCAGCTGCTGTGCTTGTTGCAGTGGCTGGAATAGCTGCAGTGTTTATGCCTATTGTTGCCATGTAGTAGCCACTGTCCCAGTCACTGGGGTTGCAGTAGATGCAGGGCTTGTGGCTGGCAATGAGAAGCTGCAGTGCTTGTGGCTCGCACTGGAGAAGCCTCACTGCTTGTTGATGTGGTTGGAATACCTGCAGTGCCCATCACTGGAGTTGTAGCAGCCACAGCACCTGTCCTTGG
>NW_026637404.1:0-30379 GCF_028554395.1 Pezoporus wallicus
CCACAACAAACAAGCATTTAATCAAACCTTTATAACTCAATTATTACAGAGAAGTAGCAACGAGGGGTGTTAAATGTTTTCTCTGTAGATAGCGTACATTTCCTTAAAGCCTTAAAAAATTGTCAGTCTGGCAGCATCCATAGACGTTCTTTGAATCAGAGTCAAGAATGTCAGCAAGCCATGAAATACAGGAAATTATTTTATATATCCTCTGAAATGATCTTGTCATCTGAAGAAACATACAGTATTGGATAAAGAAATTGCATTTGAGTACAAGCAAATTAAGATGCAAATACAAACTCCTGTTAATAAAGCTGAATGCTTTCTAAGTTTATCAGTTGTAACTGGAATCAGATGTAACTTTTTTTCTCAACTGCCATCATTTCATTTTGCTTTCCTTCTCCTTTGCCAATTGGCCACTTTATGAAAAATAATGTGCAGTCATATGATTGGTTTTTACTCAGCATACTATCGTAAGAGATTCAGAATTTTGGCTTGTTCAAGCAAGCATCTGTTACTCTTAAAATTCTACAAAGTTCAAAGCAATAGATTAATTCACAAATCCAGGGTAAGATGCTTAGCCCTGATATAGTCATCTTAATACTATAAAATGGTTTGGGTTGGAAGAGACCTTAAAGCTCATCTAGTTCCAACCCCCTGACACCTTCCCCTAGATCATATTGCTCCAAGCCCTGTCCAACCTGGCCTTGAAATATTTGCTGCACTAATGTTCTGGACTACCAGGAAAGGGTTTAAGCCAGCAGCATCAGCACAGTGTTCAACATAACCTAATATATTTTTCTGTCACAGGCACTATTAGTACTGTTTCACTGACACACTTGCGCGATTGTTTTCTGTAGATAGTAACTAGGAAGAAATTTCATCTGCTCACAAATGTAGCAGGTAGATGCAGTCTCCCCTCTGAGAATGAACTTTAGGTTCTTGAACCACAAATGAGTGAGAGATTTAGACTAATCTTAAAAGACAGGAAAAGTCTGTTTCAGACTTCCCATTTCTGATTAGATTGTAAATACTGTGAGATTATACCTTTGTTCAACAGTAATCTTTTTAAGTGAAAGTAAATGAAAAAGCAGTCATCAAAAATTTGTTATATGGATTCAAATGAGACATCCTCATCAAGTTCTCAGAACTTAAACAGCAAAGGAAAATAACTTTTAAGTGAAGAACTTGGGGGCATTAGGGTTTCCTTGTGATTAATGTGCAACAATTTCTCTGCAGTTACAGATCAGCAAATAACCTGCTTTGTTTCCTTTTAGATTTGATTTTGTTTAAAAAAGGAAACCACCAGTACTAACATTATTAGCAGGATACCTCTTAACTATTTATTATGTCCTCAAGGAAGATCACCTTTTATACCCTCAAATCTTTTCAGTACTCTTTGATAACGATGTCATTCATAGTGAAGAATTCTTATCTTTTGCTTTATCCTGAATGCCAAAGAGCAGATTATTAGCCACACACTTCGAGACATACAGAGAAAATAGGGGAGCGGAGGGGATACTTCTTTAAAAAAATATAAGCAATTACTGATCCAGTTGATTCAAAATGTGATTTATTTGTATAGCTTGTTGAGATCTGTGCAATTAACCCTATTTTCTTTTCTTTCATGTTGATGACATATAGAAACTAGAAGTCGCTTTTTCTGCATATCCTAATTTGTAGGCTTATTTCCTTGATTGTGAGAACGGAAGCCCATCAGTTCGTGCGCAACAGATTTTTTGCCAAAAAAGTACAAGTCTTCATGGGTAGAATTGTTGAAGAATATCTCTGGGCATGACCTGTGTATGATGTATCCTTCATATGGAAGGCGATTGCTGTCCAGAGTTTTTGAGAGAACATAGCAGAATTAAAAAAAAATAGGTTGGAAACACATAAAAATAGACAAAGTGGTGAGAGAATTTCTGCTGGTGAAGCACAGATTTAATACTTGTATTGTTGTTCAGTTAAAACTTACATTTTAAAATACATATTAATTTGAACAGTTTGTGTCACTTAGCTGTTTCCAGGGTATTGGATAACAAGGTGTTGTGGTTTAAAACCAGTCAGGCAGCTCGTTCACTCACTCCCCCCTTTCTTTCCCTCCCCCTACTCCTGGAGGGACAGAGAGGAAAATGGAAAAGAATGCAACTCCCACGGGTTGAGATAACAACAGTTTAGTAACTAAGGTATAACACAAATCACTACTACTACCACCAATGATAATAATGATAAAGGAAATAACAAGGGAAGAAAAAACTACACCTCACCACTACTCACCCTACCCCACCTGACCGAGCGCCAACTAATACCTAGTCCAACCCCGCAGTCCCCTAGCCCTTCTGGGTAACTCTCAGTTACATCCTGGGCATGACGTGCTGTGGTATGGAATACTTCTTTGGTTAGTTCGGGTCAGGTGTCCTGTCTTTGCTTCCTTCTGGCTTCCCATGTCCCTCCTCACTGGCAGAGCATGAGTGACTGAAAAGTCCTTGATCAGGGTGAGAATTACTTAGCAACAACTATAACACTGGTCTGTTACCAGCATTGTTCTCAGACTAAAGCTGAAACACAACACTGCTCCAGCTACTAGGAGGTAATTAACCCTATCCCACCCAAACCCAGGACAATCCTCAAAATGCTGAAAAGTATAATGTTGGGTTTTTTTGCATGCATGGCTTCTATGTTTCTTTTAATCCATCCCAAGATTATTAGCAAGGGAAAGATTACTTAAAGAAATCTTTCCTTCCCCTCACCAAGGATAATTTTCTAGCCTGAAAGCCAATATTTATGAATTTAATATTCAACATAGAAAAATATGACTAGTGTAAAACTATATTATGAATCTGTATTGTTTGAATAGACAATATCTTTTCCAGTACAAAAACCAACTTCAGATATATTTAATAATTGGTTTAATGCTGCAACTGAACTTGTAATTGTTCTAACTGTTTATCTAATTGCATTTTACGCTTCTCTACAAGCATGAACTGCATCATATAGTGGGCCTTAAAATAAATGGTTATATTATATAGAAAATAAATATATTAAAATTTATTAGGTTAATAATATATATAAATATAAAATCTATATCTATATCCTCTATATAAAATCTAATTAATGACATATTAAGATAAAGTATTATATTTGTAATTTGGACTAACAGCCTTCTTTAATTTTCTTAACTTCAATTCTCATGTGTTTAAAAACCACCAGAACCTTTAGATGAAGCTAACTGAAATATAAGATAATACATTTTTAAAAATTTGATATTTTAAAACCTGAATTAAAATACACTGTATTAATGTACATTCCTTGATTTTTCTCTATAACAAATGCAGCTGTCCAAAGTACCTGGCTTATCTAGACGCTTAAAACATTAAGATGTAAGTAACCTGTCAGGATGATATTTCTTACAGGCTAATTGTTTTTTATTTGGCATATAGAAATTACTATACTGATCACTTAATAGTCCACTAATCCTAACCTGAGCTGCATTTTATCAAGCAAGGTGAACTGAGCACAAAAGAAAAGTGATGTTTATGCAACAATAAGGTACATTATGTATAAGTCATTGAAGATTTTTGAACATGCTAATGTAATACAAATTTTATGCAAGTACAACTTTCTGGACAGGATAAATGGAGTTGTAGTTTGGTCTTGTGGAGTACAATCTCTGAAATGCTGTATTACCTATCTGTAACAAAATATGGTTAACAGGAACAGATCAGTAGGATTGGGCTATCACCATCAATGTTTGACAATCCACATTGCATCTTTTCTGCACTGTGTTTTATTCTTAATATCACCACTATACTCTGGAATGTCTGAGAAATTGGCGTCATATGGGTTTACGCACAAAGACCTCATCTGGAAATCGCATCCACACTGTCACGTTTAATGGTTTACGGTAGAGATATCCTCCAAAATCATTCCTATTATCAAGCTTTTGTGACAAAAAGTGTTCACAAATAACTATTTACCATTAAGTGTGAAGAATGAAAAAGCATTTTCTTTGAAGTACTTCCTTCGAACCTGCTATCAGACTATTTCTTAGAACACCCACCTTCTTTCACAGGAAGAAAAATAAAAGTGTTTATTTTCTTTCATCTGCTCCGAAATCTTTGATAATGTATTTTTATTATATCCTTATATAAGCAGTAATCACCTATTTTGTTTATTTCTAGAGTTATAAATGGGGCTTTGAGCCACCTGGTCTAATGGAAGGTGTCCCTGCCCTCAGGGAACTGAGGGGGTTTAGTCTGGAGAAGGCTCAGAGGGTCCATATGGCTCTCTACAGCTACCTGAAAGAAGGATGGAGCCAGGAGATGACTAGTCTCTTCTCCCATGTAACTAGTGATAGGACGAGAGTAAATGGCCTCAACCTGTGCCAGGGGAGGTTTAGACTGGATTTTAGAAATAATTTTTTCACAGAGATGGTGGTCAGGCATTAGAACATGCTGCCGAGGGCAGTGGTGGAGTCACCATCCCTGGAGGTGTTCACAAACCGTGTAGACAAGGCCTTTAGTGACATAGTTTAGTGGTGGCCTTGGCACTGCTGGGGAATAGTTGGACTTGATGGTCTTAAAGGTCTTTTTCAACCTAGTGATTCTATGATTCTATTATGGCTCAATCCTACCAAGGTGTGTAACACATGTAAAAGCAGCACTGAAGTCACTGATTTTATGGTACTATTTGCATGCAAAAAATCTCTACAGGACTGGGCCAGTGAGAAGCGGTAGTAACCAGTAATCATGCAAAGCAGCTTCAAAAGGACTCAAACTTCTGAGCTGAATTGGAATACTTACTTTCTTCCTATCTGGAGGTCTGCTGAGATTTAATTCAACTGTGGAACTACCATTGGCCATAAGCAAAAGTCACACATATAAAGAAGTGAATGAAAGTTAAATCCAATCTCCCTCTTCTGCCCTATTAAAAAGAGGGAAAATTCATAATTCTCAAGTATTAATCATTTTTTATATAAATAAATATTACATAGTCTTTCTTACAGTCAATAGCATCTGATTTGAATAGACAGAAATGTAAGTTCCATGCATAGCTATAGTGATATAAGCATTCTTTATATAAACTAATCTTGCATCTCACAGTGTGACTTACAGCATTGTCATCAGTCAATATAAGCCTATAAATATAAAGCTTAAAAAATAAGCCTTTTTTTAAGAGTAGGGACACACAAGTGATACTGTCTTGAAGTTTGTCCCTACTACAGTAAAAGGACATCCCACTGCTTTGTTCAGTATTCTGACACAGATACGTCTCAGGCTGTAAAATATTAATTACTCTATGTTTTTTGATGAAGACTGGTTAAGTAGCTATTTAATTAGCTTGCTTTGCAGTTAAGAGGATTATAGTTGGATATTAAGGAAAAACTTTCTAACTGCAAGAGTAGTTAAACTAAAATATTCTACCAACCTGTAAAATAGCTTTCACTGGAGGCTGGTATGAAGATGGTTTCTTGGCAATAAGATCTTACACAGGCATATGTTGTGTGCGAAGATGGGCTAGCTTTCCTATATTTCCTGTCTCAAAAATCATCCTATATGCATTTCCATGGAAAAAAAAAATTAAAAGGAAATTAATTCATTATATTTGCAACTTTTTAAGCAAAGTATGAAGCTGAAGAATTGAGGTTTGAGCAAATGCAGGATGGCCTGAATATTTAAAATTTTTTACCCTTAAATGGAAAGGAAAAGGTATTTTCTTCAGCCCAAAACTAAAACTACAAGCCCTGGAAAATGTTTTGGCTGCTAACATTCACCTGAGATTGAAGAAAGTGTCAAAATGTGAAGAACTGAAGCTTTTACAAGGCTTGGAAACACATGAAGTTCTGGCAAAGTTTTTAACCATTAGTACATTGACGTGTTTGGTGGAGTGGTTAGCTTAGGGATCAGGTTATGTATAAGCAATTACACACCATTTTAATTGAAGGGTCTCAAAGCACAATATGGACATTTTCTATTCAAGACTAAAAATTCTGTTCAGAAAAAGTTCTGAGAAAAGAGACTAAAAAAAGTTCAGAAAGCACCATCCATGTCCTGAGGAATAAGCTTTTTCTTCTGTACATAAAGACTTCCTTCAGTTTCTATGTCTGTGTACACAAGACACATGATCTGCACAACTATAATATTAATCTTTAAACTGATCCCCATAAACCTTTTTACTTCATATTATTTTATAATCATACAATGCAGAATTCCATTTTTGGGGATAGGGAAGATTAATGAAGGTCTAGAGGATGGTCATTTTCTGTAGTCCTTTTAAATTTCCTAAATTGTGTTGGTTTTATCTAATCAGGTGTGAATTTTATCCACAGAGCCATATTATTCATAAAATCAGGATACTGGTTGTTAAGGTTTAACCTGGACAATGCTAAGATGAAAAATGTCATTTTAGAGGAAAATCAAATCAAATAGGAATCTCCTTGTATTCCTTATAATTTCTATACGTAGAGCTAATACAGCTTAATCCATGCTCGTTTCTATATTTGGATGAGTTTTCTTCAGTAAGTCTCTGAAGCTCTAATTGAACACTGGAATTTTGGTTTTGACAAAGCAGCATAATAAAACAATAAATTGTCCTTCAGAGAGTCTTGACAGTCTGCACATGTTATAATAATATCTTAAAGACACTTCCCTTGTCTTGTCTCTTGGCATATTGACTGGAAAAAGGGAAATATAACACCCATTTTCAAGAAGGGGAAAATGGATGACCCGGGGGATTACAGACCAGTCAGTCTCACCTCTGTGCCTGGCAAAATCTTGGAGCAGATACTCCTGGAAGGCATGCTAAGGCACACGAAAATCAACAAGGTGCTTGGTGAGAGCCAGCATGGCTTCACTAAGGGGAAATCCTGCCTGACCAATTTGGTGGCCTTCTATGATGGGGCTACAGAACTGATGGACAGAGGTAGAGCAGTTGATGTCATCTGCCAGAACTTGTGCAAAGTGTTCGACACTGTCCAACACCACATCTTTGTCTCTAAAGTGGTGAGACATCAATTTGATGGATGGACCACTTGGTGGATAAAGAACTGGCTGGATGGCTGCACACAGTTGTGGTCAATGGCTCAATGTCAAGCTGGAGACCAGTAACGAGTGGCGTCCCTCAGGGATCGGTGTTGGGACTGGTCTTGTTTAACATCTTTGTCGCTGACATGGACAGTAGGATTGAGTGTGCCCTCAGCAAGTTTGCCGATGACACCAGGCTGTGTGGTTCAGCTGATACCCTGGAGGGAAGGAATGCCATCCAGAGGGACCTTGACGGACTTGTGATGCCAACCTCATGAAGTTTAACCATGCCAAGTGCAAGGTCCTACACCTGGGTTTGAGCAATCCCAAGCACAGCTACAGGTTGGGCAGAGAAGAGATTCAGAGCAGCCCTGCGGAGAAGTTCTTGGGGGTGTTGGTTGATGAGAAAATGAACATGAGCCAGCAGTGTGTGCTCGCAGCCCAGAAAGCCAACCGTATCCTGGGCTGCATCAAAAGGAGCGTGACCAGCAGGTCGAAGGAGGTGATCCTGCCCCTCTACTCTGCTCTCATGAGACCTCACAGGGGACTAGAACACCTCCCATATGAAGACAGGCTGAGGAAGTTGGAGCTGTTCAGCCTGGAGAAGAGAAGGCTGTGTGGAGACCTCCAGTATCTGAACGGGGCCTCTAGGGATGCTGGAGAGGGACTCTTCATTAGAGACTGTAGTGACAGGACAAGGGGTAACAGGTTAAAACTTAAACAGGGGAAGTTTTGGTTGGATATAAGAAGGAAATTCTTACTTGTTAGGGTGGTGAGGCACTGGAATGGGTTGCCCAGGGAGGTTGTGAATGCTCCATCCCTGGCAGTGTTCAAGGCCAGGCTGGACGAGGCCTTGGGTGATATGATTTAGCGTAAGGTGTCCCTGCCCATGGCAGGGGGGCTGGAACTAGATGATCTTAAGGTCCTTTCCAACCCTAACTATTCTATGATTCTATGATTCTATATTCTTCTCTTGCTAAATTTTGAGGTATTATTTATATTAGTGGCCCCAAGTCCTTGTCTATGCAAGAGAGACTGATGAGCTTTCAGAGCCGCATTTGGAGGCTGAAGTATTTAAGAATTTTGGCAGTGACAGAGTGTACCAGGGTCCCTGCAATTCTGCTACAATAAAAATCTTGCTATGGAAATCAGTGAGTGGTTCTGTAATTACTTGTTCATTACACAAAAAACAGGTAGACAGAATATGTGCGCACTCACTGCTTCTTTGCTTGAGCCTAAAAAGCACCCAAATATGGGAGTGTTTTTTTCTTAATTTAATCTCTTGAGATTTGAAAGGCATAACAGAGTTGTGTCCCTTTCCCCCCTCCATTTTTCTAGTCTTCCCTAATCTTTCTTGTTAAAGTGCTTTTATAAATGAGATAATGAACCTTTTTAAAAGGAAAAAAAATATTCTCTCAGTGCTCCCCCATGGGCATGCACTGTGATGGGGATGCTAATTACTATGCAGTATTTATTGTGAAAAACCTTAAAGAACACTGAGTTTCAGAGATATCAGCAGTTGATGGGGAAAGAAAGGGTCAGAAACAGACTTTGAAAACCTCTAAATACACAAAGGACTCTCATGAGCTACGGTCAGTTTCCTGGGAGATCATAGAATTGTAGTATGGTTTGGGTTAGAAGGGACCTTAATTTCATCTAGTAACAGCCCCCCTGCCATGGGTAGGGAGATGAAGAAAACAGGATCTGAAATACCCTATAACTGGCAGCAGCACTGAGCTAGGCAATGAAGGAGGCAGGGGAAGCAACATTCTATTCAGTACCAGTAGAAGGACTCAGTGTTAAGAAATGTAATAACCATTTTGTATGCGTGTGTGTATTTGGGTTTCTGCAAGAAAAAAGGAAATAAAATATTTTTTGAAAATGTGATGCTTTGTGTCTCACATATGTTCATTTTTATAATCTGTGAAGCACTAAATCACTAAATTGATCCTTTATCAGAATCTCCTAAATAGCAAGAGGCAAAGCTTCCAGATTAAGTCTGATGACTTGCTTTCAAATTTTGATCCTGCTTATAGTAATGCAGTTTAACATCATCTCTTGTGCCTGAAGATACCTGGCTGGTTCACAGAAGAAATCCTTTGCATCTTTGATGGCTGTGTGTGAAAGTGGAATGGTGTTAAAAAGCTATTAAGTAACCCTGATACTCACTAGGAAGCCACAGAAATGTTTCAATTTAGTATTTTAAAAAATTAGGTAGACTTTTCAGAATCTAGTTGTGCATTCATACTTGTGCTTTGTCAAAAGCCAGACATTAATATTAAAACAGTGTATATCAGTAAGATGAAATGCAAGTACAATCTGACAAAATTCCTCCCTAAGTCTGTAAAGTGGGCAAACAAAACATGGAGCAAGAAATTAGTAAAAATTTTATAGATTTGGATCAGGTACAAACAGCAGACACAGTAGTAACTCTCTTGGAACCTACGCAAAACATCCTTAGTCAAAATATTTCAGTTTATACTTCAGCTTCTTAGTAATTTTCTTCTTTTTTCTCCCTCTGCTCTATTTTACTTTTCATTCTTAAGGTAATTCAGTGGAAACTTGTAATGTGATAATAACTATTAGATGAAGCAATGGCTAAATTTCTGGTGAGACCTTATACTGTAGATAGAATCATAGAATAGTTAGGGTTGGAAAGGACCTTAAGATCATCTAGTTCCAAGCCCCCTGCCATGGGCAGGGACACCTCACACTAAACCATATCACCCAAGGCCTCGTCCAACCTGGTCTTGAAAGATGCCTTAAACTGGGTGAAAAGAGAAATTAGTACATTTAGCTACTCTCCATCTAAGTTGGCAATGTTAAGTGCTTAGCAAATCAAATAGGTAACAAATACCTATGAAAATGATAACTTTGTAATTTATTGAAATTTGTATATCAAATGTCTAATCGTGATAAAGTTCTATGATCTGCGGGGGGGGGGGGGGGGGGGGGGTGTTAGCGTCGAGAAAAACACATAACCACCGGGATGGTTATATGAGGTGCTTTATTGAGGCGTTGGGAACCAGGGGTACGCATCCAAATCTGGTTCCGATTCCCGTCACATCGAGTTCGCAATTTATACACTAAAAATTTTGTAACTAATACATATTCAACAGATTACATCATTGACTAATACATATGCATCAAAGATTGCTACATCAATCTATTACGACATCAGCCTCTTCTGCGCTTGCACCGCCCCCTCTGGTGGTTGCCCTGATGAAGTAAGGAGTCTTCCTCAGATGAAGTAAGAAGTCTTCCTCAGGTTGTCCTTTCCACCTTTCCTTTACTTGGCCAGGTCCCAATCGTCTTCCGGACATTAGCATTCTCTTATCTTCACCAGGATGCTTCTGGTATGCCGTTTTTGGCTATCTTAAACTTAGGTTCTGCTTGGGTAGAGTTTTACAATACATACACCTATACTCCCCGCACCATATGCAGTTATGTTAGCTCTTGCTACCAAGACTACCATTGTATCATGTAGTTACAGAGTAACTATGATACAAAACGGCAAAGTTACAACATCTTCTACTATACAAAGCCTCACTATTGATTTATAAATTTCTCAAATATAATCACTTTACTATTTTATATGATTATTTTATTGTAAAAATTTCACCCTCTCTAACGGGGGGTGGGGTGGGGGGGCTTTTGACAAGGGCTTGTAGGGACAGGACAGGGGGGGAATGGCTTTAACCTGACAGAGGGGAGATTGAGATGAGCTCTTAGGCAGAAGCTCTTCCTTGTGAGGGCTGGTGAAGCACTGGCACAGGCTGCCCAGAGAATCTGTGACTGCTCCATCCCAGGCAGTGTTCAAGGCCAGGTTGGACAGGGCTTGGAGCAACCTGGTCTAGTGGAAGGTGTCCCTGCCCATGTCAGGGGTTGGAACTGGATGAGCTTTAAGGCCCCTTTCAACTCAAAGTCTGGGATTCTGAGATTCTGTGAAGCAGAGTGCTTTCAGCAGCTAGTGGACGCACAGGGAGGAGGTGCTTGGATCTCTGGATGTCATAAGACATTTTCTGCTTTAGACTTTGGCTATAACTTAAAGGAAGAACAGGAGTGGGTAAATTACTGTGGAATGATTTGTTTTATGATCACTTACAGAAACAAGTACCTGGGAATGACAGATGTGTTTCTGATTGGATTTTGAAAATGAAATTCTGCAAGAGAAGAATGCCTGGTGTAAGGAACAATGAATTTTCACCTTCCAAACATTCACAGTGGACAGAAAATACGCATGTATTTTTTTTTTACTCAGTTCAGGCATGATTTAATGGTTAGAGCAGAGGCCCTGCACAGAGAAGGCTTCCAGAGAAGTTCTGTTCAATTGCAGGTGGTGGGAATTTTTACATTCATTTCGGTAAGATGAAGATTTTACTCTAGGAACCAGATGCCTTAAAATGCCTTCTTTTTTTAGATTTCTTGTGGCTACATAGACCCCAAAATCACAGCCACATATCCTATCACAAGAATAATTTCTAAGCTTGAAAAAGATATAGAATAAAAAGAAGCCTTTATATTCTCCAACCGCAGAAGCAGAAACAGCAGCAATTTTATTTTGAAGCTACAGTCATCAACAACACTTCTATCATTCCCAAAGATCTTTTTTTTCTTCATTTGATAACAAACCTGAAGCCCAACTGATTGCATGTTCTGCTATGGAAACTGAGACATTAACTCAAGGAAAAAGGCTGTGCAGCTCTCTCTCAAACCTGATCCAGATCTGACAAGACGTGGGACCTTTTCTAGGCCTCACATATGCATAAGCAAAGGAGACACATACCCTCCTTTTGCTTTATTTCCCATCATTCACATTGAAAATGAATGTCTCTAACATGCACAGAGATATTTAAAATATATACACACAAGAAATACAGGATTATTCTCAATGTTTAGTTACCCATACTGAGCTAAGAGTTCCAGGACTGATGTTTAAAAAACACTGAAATCCAGTTAAAATTATGAATAAACTGTTAAGTAGTTATCTAAGAATATAATAATTAGGAAAAAAATAACGTAATTCAGGTTTTTTTCAAGTTATAAAAACCTGCTATAATCATAATTACCATGAATTTCTGAATGTAAGATTATGCAACACTGAGCAACACTGTCAGC
This sequence comes from Pezoporus wallicus, assembly GCF_028554395.1. Lineage (NCBI taxonomy): Eukaryota > Metazoa > Chordata > Aves > Psittaciformes > Psittacidae > Pezoporus > Pezoporus wallicus. The sequence continues at coordinate 12,141 of NW_026637404.1, forward strand.
ATAACTTTTTTCAAATGATGGTAAAATTGAGTAATCTGCTTACCAGACTAGAGTTATAATGAGATGCATTTTGGAAAGATGCATACAGTCCTAGCACTAATAAATTTAATTTTCAGGCTTCCTATGCCAAAGAACAAAGAAAATAATTGCTATCACACAGTGATGCGAATAAGGAGCTTTCTGATCTACATAAGGCCATTTTCAAAAATCAGGATATTCTTCAGCTTATGATACAGATAATATTATATGCACATACATAAGCCTGCCAAGAAAAATCATAGAATCATAGAACGGTTTGAGTTGGAAGCTCATCCAATTCCAACCCCTGTTATGGGCAGAGATACCTTCCACTAGACCAGGTTGTTCCAAGCCCCTTCCAGCCTGACCTTGAACACTGCCAGGGATGGGACAGACACAGCTTCTGTGGGCAATTTGTGCCAGTGCCTCACCACACTCACAGTAAAGAACTTCCTTATATCCAACCTCAATGAAAGGTAAAAAAACTTCTACATTAGTTACCTATACAATTTTGACAGTGAAAATCCACAATCACTTCTCCCTAGGTAAGTAAAATACAGAAATCTGATGAACAGGATGAAGATTGACAACTCTGTGAAAAAGATGAAAACAAAGACCGTGTCACCAAGATAGATATTAACTGACAGCATGGGCAGCAGACGAACATGAGTTTATTATTTAGTAAGAAGTATTATTACTCTCAAGAACAACAGATATAGAAGGTAGGCACTGTATTGTAATATGTATGGGATTCACTTATATGGGTTAAGTGGATTTATTACTAACTGCATATCAGGTTACTCCACCTGCTCACTATAAAACATTGCTAAGCAAGACTTTGTGGATTCTTAAGGCTATAGGTGACTGAAAACCTACTAGAATTGGAGCAGCAATACAGTTGTCTGCCTTGTAAGGAGAAAGGCCTGGTCTTTTGGTGAAATAAGGGCTGGGGCCCTTCAGAGAGATGAACTTTGTCCATGGAAATGGAGTACGAAAAAATAGTTTTGTTAAGTTTCAGGGTCTCTATGATGTAAGGGGAGGATTGACAGCTTAAGAAAATAAGTCTATGGGGGAAATGCTGCCCATTAGGTGACAGTTGAAAGCCCTTGTTTCTTATGGTTATACTTTTAGTTAAAACTTTCATGCAGAAGTGCTTGAGTTTCCTCATAGGTTTTGCTGTCTTGGGAACTGAACTAAGAAGGTAGTTCTGAGACTTCCCTTCAATTAGTGGTCATTGAGGCAGATTGATTCACATATCCTGGGGTAGCAGGTTCTGGAAGGCATTCTGCTAAGCCTCCCATGGAAGTTAAGTTGATTTAGAATTACCTGCTTTCTTCTGATGCTCCTTTTTTAGAAAGTTCTCTAGAAGTAAACATTTCCAGACAGAACTCAGGCCAAAGAGGAAAAATATGTATTTTGGCTAGTGGTCACATTGCCACCAGAACTTGTGGTAGTCACATGCATTTTGATTGCTTCTATGAGCTGCATTGTAGCATTGTTTTAATTCAAAAGATGATCAGTCCCTACAAACAGCTGAAACCAGTCATACACTGCAATAACTAAAATCCACATCCTAAGTACTTACATGTTAGTGCAAACATGTAAGAACACTTGCTTTCTCTCTGCTAAAATTTCATCCATGGAAAAAGGGTAAGGAAAGAAAAGTAACTGATGGCTTTTAACTGAAGATGGGTTGATGATCCTATCTGTCTCAGCTCTGAGACATGTGCATGCACTTTCATAGTATTTAACCCTTTCTTTAAGAAAAAACTAATTGTCCTTTTCCTGTCACAGATGATAGCTTGCCTTGCCCAATGCACAGAACTGAAACCAGAAAATTCATGACTCCCCAGATCTGTTCTCCAGGTAATAAACCAAAACAAAAATACCTTTTCTATCTATTCATTTGCCTTCTAACCATATAACATAGTGACTACATGAAACAAATGTGTTCCTTTTGACCAACTGAATTTTCATAAGCAGAACTCAACCCTGAAGTTCACTAGAATGCAACAATACTAACCACAGATAAATTATGCAGCACCAGCAAACTGGTGAGTCGACTGAAGGGGCAATGAGCCATGCTTAGTGTCTGAGCTCCAGGGACCAGTTCCTACAACATGAGCTCGTCCCCATTGATGATATGCAGATAAAACTGTCAGTTAGTGCCAAATATAACACACCTACTACTGTAAAGTTCATACCTGGTAGCATACAAAAAAACCCTCTTTTCACTAACTCCACACAAACACTCTTTTCATGCTAAGTAAATGGCAAAATGATTGCTTGAGTTATTAAAAAGTTATTTGACTTGCAACAACTACTGTTTATTTTTTCTTTGTTAATTTTCAGTGGTCAGACAATAGGAGATATTTTCTCCATCACACTAGTAAGCATATTTATTTCAGATTTCAGAGAATGTGCATCTGATTTAAATGCAAAAGTGTATCTATTTGTATCCTAAACCACATGTGGTCTAAAGACTTATGCATGTAGGTAACATTGCTCACAAGAATGTGTCTAGGAGAGTGAACAATTACACATACAACTGCTTTTATAATGCTAAAGGAAAGGCTTTTCTCCTGCACCCCTACCTGCAGGATAGCCAGAGACCTTTGGAAATGCAGTTTGTGAGCTACTGTAGTTTGTAGCCATGAGCCAAGGTGCTCTGGTGACTGGTATTCTCTCACTGAAGTGCTTAAAGAGAACCAAGCTAACAATGGAGATACTTATATTCATGTAAGTACCCTTCACTTAACAGTGTGAAAACTTGTTCTTTTATTTTCAGGCCAAGAATCAAATTGTCAATGGTATTGTATTTGAAGTCACTGAAAAAGTGAACTTACATTAATGACAGCCATGTCAAACACCAACCATTGTGAAAACAGGATGACAACAGTGTGGCAGGTAGGAGAAAGGCAAGTCAAGGCTCTACAAGAAAGTAGTAAGCTGTATTTGAATTGTTGCAAGACATAATTATGTTCTGCATAAGAAGAACCAAAGAAAAAATAAGTAGTATAATAAGAAGCAGGACTAAGAACACTAACATGAGAGAGGTTTGAATCAGGAAAGTCTCAGAACTAATTGCTCTTGCAGGTTCAGAATAAGAAGATGAAATTTCCTTCTGCAGGAGGATGTAATTGAGGATGCAGAAAGTATTTTGAAAGGGCAAGAACTTTATCTGAAAGTGTTTAAACCTCTACTATTTATAGCATTGTATGAGTGTCAGCACCTGCAATACCCTATTGCATAGTACAGTGCTTAAAATATTGCAATTAATGTATGTTTTCATTTATGGGTGACTATTTGTTGCTACAGAACTGAGGACTTCTTTGGATTTTCTTATAAAATATCACTCACAAAATTATTACAAAATAATTTCATTTATTTATATATTTGAGGAGCACCCAATGCATAGACTCAATAGCTTGAGTCAGAGAAATTTCAGAGGATCCTGAATTACTGAATTCTGATCTGAAAAGTCTACATATTCATGGTTAAGTGGTTTGACTTAAAAGAAAAATATAATTAAGAAGACTCGATCAGATACTACACTAAGACTGGTTGTTTTAATAATAGAAAAATATACTTTTTAAGCTCTTTGAAGGCTGTTTGTTACTCATGAAGTCTATCTTTTATTTTTCTTTCGCTAGGTGCAAATACAAAGCTGATTAAGAGACTTTACTAGAAAGCCCTCATCAACATAGTACTTTACGAAGAATAATTAATCCTATAACTATCATTCCTAAGTCACATACATTTGGGGATCTTCAGAGGTTAAGAAGTTCTGGAGATCAGAATCGGGGAGTAAAAACCTATTATCTAAATCACTATACCAGTAATAGAAGGCGATCGTTCTCAAGTTAACTATAGAATGCTTTTGCAACATCTTGATTGACTGACATTTTTAATAGTGCCTGACAGGGTATCATCAGGTACTGCAACAGCTCCTACTATCCACAAAGCCTATCAGAATATAACTTCTTGTCTGGGACCCCAGCATTCAGAAGGTGGAACCTTGAGTCCATTTTTATTCAATAGGTTCCAGATGGCTGCAGCCATTTGCCTCACTAGTTCTTTGTCATCTTCACCAATTAGGATATCACCTATATATTGATACATGTGGATGTCTGTGGGCATCTCCACAGTGTCTGGGCCAAGGCACTGTGGGCAAGACTGAGGAATATTTATACCCCTGCAGGAGTCAGTTAAACTTGTACTGCGTCCACTCCCAAGTGAAAGCAAACTGGGGTTTATATTCTTCACTTAGGGAAACCATAAATAACTTATCCTTAACATCTGGAGTGGCCACCCAAGGGTGGGCAACAGCTTGCATTGCTGTCATGACAGAGATTATGCTTGGGACGGCAGCAGTCAGCATTGGAATATTGGTGTTCAATGTCCTGTAATCAACTGTTAAACACCACTGGCCATCAGCCTCATGGACTAGCCAGTCTGAAGAGTTATAAGGGGAGTGTGTATGACTTATAATGCATCCCTCTGTTGTGGTTTAAACCCAAACAGTAACTCAGAACCACACAGCTCCTTGCTCACTCCCTCCCTTCTTCCCCCCAACTCCTGGGGGGATGGCGAGGAGAATCGAAAGAATGTAAACCCACAGGTTGAGATAATAACAGTCCAATAACTAAAATATAATACAAAACTACTACTGCTACCATCAATAATAATAATTATAAGGGAAATAACAACAGGAGAGAATATAAATCTAAAAGCAGAGGGGGAAAAAAAACTGCAATAAACACAAGTGATGCACAATACAATTGCTCACCACCCTCCGACCAATACCCAGCCCAACCTGAGCAGTGATCTAGGCCTTCTGGGTGACTCTGCCCCTAGTTTATATACTGGGCATGATGTGCCATGGTATGGAATACCCCTCTGGCTAGTTTGTGTCAGATGTCCTGTCTCTGCTTCCTCCCAGCTTCTTGTTCCTCTCCTCATTGGCAGAGTATGAGAGACTGTGAAGTCCTTGATCAGGGTAAGAATTACTTAACAACTAAAATGTTGGTGTGTTATCAGCATTGTTCTCAGACTAAAGTCAAAACACAGCACTGCACCAGCTACTAAGAAAAATACTAATAACTGCTACAGATGAACCCAGAACAGTATCTAACCCTTATTCCATATCATTTATGTCATGCTCAGGTCCCACATATTTCAATATGCCATGGCTTTTTGTCTCTTGAGAAATATATACACACAAAGAGACAAATATGATTCTTAAGTCCACGGACCATCCCTATAAAGTTCACTGTGTTCATTCAGTCTATGACGTTGGTCTTCACCTCTCATAACAGTCATTCAGGGTGGGAGAGACAGTCTATAGTGTCGGATTGTTGCCTGCTGACAACACCACTGAACCTGTCTGGTCCCTTGAAAGGTCATTCTTTGTTGGAGTGATGATCAGAGGGAAGTCCGGCTTAGCTGATGGTGGCTAGAGAACAGTTCTGCTGCTGCCAGCTTTCCCATAACTTTATTCTGCTGATGATCGTGACAGCACATATCTTCTTTTCAAAACCCAGAGTGGTGGAGATGGGCATCTAGCTCATGGGCTATAAAAGTGTTATATAGCAGACAATAGCACATAATTGAGTTCATTGGCTGTTTTCATTCAAAATTAAATCCCCTTGAAATATACACCAGACTTACCCATTTCCCGCATTACCCACCAAGTACATCCAGGTCCCTGAGCAAAAGCAATCCCACTAGTGGGTTTGTCATTACCTGAAACAGGAATAATGCAGACTGCCTACTACAGCAAATTCTTTATGTGCACTATAGGAACTTTATCCCCCTCTATGGTACGTAAAAGTTCTGATAGGACTGGGCAGATCTGCAGCCCTGCTGGCAGACCCCCTAGTGTTGACTAACCGGGTGGCTTTTGTTAAATGTGTATCCCATGCTTGAAAATCAAGCCGTTCTATGATTCTATAGACACATAGATTACTTATATTCCATCCACCTTGTAATTTGTCTTGCAATGTGCACCCAAGTTTCAACCCTGTATCTTCTTGTTCAACCAGTTATGCCTTTGAAGTTAGTTTGTGTGTTAAACTGGATCAAGAATATGCACACTCTATTATATATGCTGAGTTATACTGCCTGAACGGGAAGCACAGTGTCTGAGAGGTTAGGAAGCTATTCGTACTCACCTTTCAATTACTAATTACCATAGTTCAGCTGATATATTAAATTCACTCTCCTCCTTTATTCTACTACTGGGGAGAGCATTTCTATAAGCTCCAGCCTCAGCTAAAGCTTGCACTTTCCTGGCAAAGCTTGAGGCTTCCTGAGCTGAAAATTCAAGCTGCAAGTCATTCTTCTATGATTCATGTGAAACTCCATGAAGATGAAGGACATGATGGTTGTTTAAGTGCTACCATCAAGCAGCAGGCTTTTTGCTTTTCCAAGGTCCAGAGAAATAAGACATCTGAAAAAGAATTGACTTGCTTTTTTCCAAAGCCCAGTGAAATGAATTAAATATCAGTTGCTAGCTTATAGATGTTGTGGAGCTGGGAGATGGATGCTTGGCTGTTGAGATTTTTTTAGTGTAATAAGGTGGTAGAAGGCATGATTAAGCATGCTAAAAAACCTGTTTTTTAGAAATCTTCCTGCCTGGTTTACAAGAAGTTGCTCACTATGAAGGTTCTAGCACAACAGATGTGTTTCTAATTGCATTCTTGAAATAAAATGCTTTTATTCAGAGTCTGCAGCACAGGAAATATCCTTCAGCAAAGGGCACCAGCTGCAAAATAGTAAGATGAGCTTTAAAAATTTATCCAGTGACTGGGAGGTTTTTTGCCCCCTTAGACTTTCTAAAGTTCATATTTATTCATGTAAAATGTAAAAGAGGAATTTTAGCTGGTTTAAGTCCGAAAATAAACTAAGCCAATTTGACCATTCATATAGTAAGTGGCCTGTAATGAAAGACGGTGAGTACCTGCAGTACAAGCTCCTGTGATTTAAATGAGCAGTATACTCCCACGTAATAAAAGTTTCACTCACCTAAATATTACTGAAACCAGTAGTATTCTGATATTACTTATCTGAACAGAATAGTTGTTTACAGTGTTGGAAAATTCCAAACTAAGATGGGCATTTCACTAAAAATTGTCTATTTATTTGAAATTTCTTAGTAGGAAATTTTTGTAAGCAAAATGAAGCACCACTGATTAGTCCAATGCAAATTTTGAGAAATGAGTACAGAATTGGTTATGTGGCTTATAATGTTTAATTTTAGTCATGCTGGTGGTCAGCACGCTGATTTCAGTGTCAGAGTATCTATCTGTTAGGAACACCAACCCACTTGAACATAGCACTTCGTTTATTAGTGCCTCAGTTTCTCTTTTCTCACTCAACTGTCTCACCTATCTAAGTCCTCAGCTGCACATTTTAAATGAAATTTCTAAACATTTTTGTGCCAAACAGAGAGATGCCTGTAAATGAACTGAAAATCATTCTTATTGATACAAAAGGAATGAAAAAATCTGCTGGTGGCACACACAAACAAAGAAAAAGATAAAAGAAAAAAGATGACAACATGATTTTAATATAAAGTTTAACTGGTAGAATAGGATTAAATGGAAGTTACTAACTCTGGAGTTCCAGGAAATCATAGGGCAATTGAAAAAAGGAAGCTATATCTGAACCAAGATAATTTCTGGTAGAGAATTTCAGTTCAGAATTTCAAATAAGTTTATGCTAATAGCCCTATACATCCTTGTGGTCACTTCCAATGTCCTTTAGACACCATGTTAATAAAATTTGAGTTAGTTTGAGTAAACAAAACACAGAAAGATAAGTTTCCTTCCCTCTTTTGTATGGAAAGGAAAGACATTAAAAAAAAAAAAATCCACAACGAAAAAAAAAACAACAAAAACCAGAAACTTCCACATTGGCAGGGAATCTTTAGAAAGAAAGAGGCTTCAACAAATTGAAAAAAGACACTAGATTGCTGAAACACAGATAACCACAAGAGCTATGAGTGGGGAAATTCACTTTTGATTGGAAGGCAACAGCCACCTTCTACATTTTGTTTCCTTCGAGAAAAATAAAACAAAATGGAGACATAAGAAACGTTGAAACACATACTAAGACTCAAATGATTTTTTTCTGTTCCCAGTCCCACAGCTGATTAATTGTGTAACACTGGGAAATAAAAACCTAGACAGCAGTTGGATGCAATCTTGGTCAAGATCCTAAAAAAATCTTAGGTAGAACAAGTAATTAAATTTATCATGATAACACAAGTAACCCGATCTACACTTCTCCCTATTTAGACAGTGGTCAGAATCTGACCTTTTAAATATATCTGTGAAATACGAACTCACTCTTCTAAATGAGATAACAAGGTTTTATTGAGGGACAAAGTCAATAAAGCAAAAGCAACAGCGCTGGGCGTATGACTGTAGCCAGAGGTACAAGTGATTAGTATTTGTTACAGGTTTATGTACTTCCACTATTACATTAGTTGCATACATATTCATAATTCCTGCATATAAGCGGGGGATATTATAACTAGCTCCAAGAATTTATTATCATAAGTCTCCTCCTTTTGGTGTCTGCACATTGCTCTGAGGTGATTATGGGCAGGGGTCTTGAGGATGAAGTGAGCAGTCTTCCTCTTGTGAGTAGGGGTCTTCAAGGTAAAGTAAGCAGTCTTCCTCACAGTGTACTTTTCACCTTTGGCACAGTTGGACCCCCCAGTAATCACACAACCAGCTACATCTGTAATTATTCTGATAACTAGCAATGATTTAAAACAGTGTGACCTTCCTGCAAAATTTATTGCAGGATGGGCAGACAAGGAGTATCCCAAGCTAGCAGATGTTTGGGAGGCTCTGTCTCTAAACTAATTGATAATGAGAAGGATGGTGTGAAATAACTCATTCATGTTTAGTGGGGCCACTAAATCCTGTTATCTCACCACAGACTTACAACACAAATTAAGATACTTCAGAAGACTAGTGTGAAACAATTAACTCATGTTTAGTGGGGCCACTACATTCCACAGACTTACAACATAAACATTGTTCTCTTTCTACAACCTAAGTTAAGCTAAAAAGTACTTTATGTTTCCAGGCACAAGCCCTCCCCTCCCCCCCCCCCCCCCCCCCCCCTTCTTTCTTTTACCTTTACAAATTCTTTTGCTATGTGACTCTGCTTTGATCAAGAGATCTGAACTTTTTTAACTTGTTGTCTAGTCTTGTGTCTTTAGTGAGTTTTGTTTCTGTTATTGTAAACTGGTACAGTTATATCCACATAACCACACCTATGATTTGCGAAATCCAATCCATTTATGTGTTTATCACATATCCATAGTTCTTGCTGACTTTCATAAAATCATGGAATGGTTTGGGTTGGAAGGGACCTTAAAGCTCATCCAGTTCCAACCCCCTGCCACAGGCAGAGACACCTTCCACTAGACCAGGTTGCTCCAAGCCCCACCCAACAGCTCAGTTCTCACTTGTGTTTTGTGGAATAGCATGCAGGATTGGTTAAGTGACTATTTGTTATTACTTGGGAAAGTTAAGTATTATGAACCTAGACATGCTTAAAATCTAGTCTGTTGAAACACACAGTATGTAACATCCAATATAATTCTTTATAATAGTTCAGTGAAGCTCTGTGGCAGAAAATGAATCAGCATTATAAAAGCTTTCATTCATTTTATTGAAGCAGATTACTTCTTTTCATGACATCATAAACTTCTCTCTCCCCTAGCCTTGTTGTTACAGAATTCAGAAGAAAGGAAGTATTACAAGACTGATAAATCAGAAAGTGCTAAGGCAAAAGACATGCATTTTTGTTATTTGCAAAACTGTTTTTTTTGCAAAAAAAGTTACATCTGTCAAAGACACTGAGCTGTGTGGTGCTGGAGGGAGGGGATGAGATCCAGAGGGACCATGACAGGCTAGAGAGGTGGGACATTGTGAACCTTGTGGAGTTCAACAAGGCCCTGGGTTGGAGCAATCGCAAGCACAAATACAGGCTGTGTGGAGACTGGATGGAACATCCCTGAGGAGAAGGACTTGGGGGTGTTAGTTGATGAGAAGCTCAGCAAGAGCCAGCAGTGTGTGCTTGCAGCAATATGGAATGTCTTTAAACTGACAAAGGAAAAAGATTGGGTATTAGGAAGAAATTCTTCCCTGTGAGGGTGGTGAGGTCCTGGCACAGGTTTCTCAGAGAAGCTGTGGCTGCCCCATCAACAATCACAGTGGAGATTTGAAAGCATTACAAGGAATCTATATCTTTCAGAACATGGTTTTAGTTATTTAAATTGAGCACATGCTCAAAGACTGTAGACTGGAGCCCACACACTTCAGTTCCACAAAGCTCAGCAGCAAACTAAAGATTAGCTCCCATGACCGCAGCGAGGAAAGGCACTATTTGCAAGATCAAATGCTTTAATGAAATATCAGGCCTATTGCTTCTCATCAAGTAACGCATTTTCCCATGAGTTATCCTCTTCAGAAGTAAGAAGTGTCTTTAAAAATCTCCATGCATACAGACACACAGTAATGTTAGAATTAATTGTGAGCTATGTATAATTAACAATGATTGTCTCCCCTTTTCCATCCCACTCATGAAATCTTCAAGACAGGACAATAAGCAATAGAAATGAGATTTCTCATAGATTCATTTTTCACTGAATCCTGTAATAATTAGTTAAAATGAAATATTTACAGATGATCGGCTCTCCTTCAAGGTAAATAACAATAGATATATAAATGCATATTCATAGAAATGCATACAGATATATATACAGAATTTACAAGCTGCATCGTATATCCTTTTAAGATTCTGATAAGGATACATATAGTTCTCTTTAAAAACCCAAGGAAAAGCATAGTTTTACATACAAACTACATCAGAAAAAAATTAAATACTTTTCACTTGCTGAAAAAGATTCAGTTTGCTGTTTGAAATCATTAATAATGGTTTCTTTTTATTTTTTATATAGAAGAATAGAATAGTTCAGCTGGAAGAGATCTACAATGATACCCTAGTCCCACTGCTTGTCCAGAATACATATTCTGAATCTGCTTTAACTGCCTGACCATACCAACGCTAAGCAGAAGTTAAAGCATATTATTAAGAGCACTGTCCAAAGTGCTCTTTGAGAGCATGAGAAGCATGAGTAGAAACAGGAGTATATGGTGGCAGAGGTTAAAATATAGACGAATTATTGAAGTAGATGAATGTTTGAAAGATACATTTCCAGCATATCTCCATCCCAAGACACATGAAAGAATTGTTATTTAAAATGCACACCCTTGAACCATAAATACCGCGTAAGCACTTCAACTCTCTTACTGCACATTGAAAGAAGATCTTATATAAATATTTGATATAAAGGTCCCTTGTAAAGAAAAAGCTGGAAGCTAAAGGAAGCAAAAGGAAGAGAGGATTTGACCTAGAATTTCTAATATAACTTCATTGAGCTTTGAGGAAAAAAAAACAGAACAAAACAACATAAAAACACAGGAAAAGTAGATCTGGATTGCCAAATGAATAGAAATTATGAGCACTCTTCAGTATCAAGGTGATGATAGGAAAGCAATTTTAACAGATCCAACAATCATTTTACTAATCTTATATATATAAAAGACGTCACAAGTTTGGCATCAAAAACTTGGGCTCCAAACCAGCTAGTTACTTTTTGAAAAGGCAGGAGAAATTAGCAATTAGTGACTTGGGCTGGTTATGGGACCTTAGATACAAAGGAGATTACTAAAGCTTAGAATTCACCACTTTTCCTAGACTAATTGTCCTGGATTCAGCCGTAGCAGTCATTTTTCTCCTTCTTAGTCCCTGGTGCAGTGCTGTTTTTGACTTTCGGCTTGGGAACAGCACTGATAACATGTTCTTAGTTGTTGCTAAGTCATGTTTACTCTGACCAAGGACTTTCTGAGTCTCATGCTCTTCCAGGGAGGAAGGGAAGTCGGGAGGAAGCAGAGACAGGACACCTGACCCAAACTAGCCAAAGAGGTATTCCATACCACATCATGTCATGCCCAGGATGTAGAACTGGGGGCAGTTGCCTGGAAGGGCTAGATCACTGCTTGGTTGGGGGGGTATCAGATGGCAGGTGGTGAGCGGTTGTATTCTCTTCCCTTGTTATTTCCCTTATTGCCGTTATTATTGGTGGTAGCAGCAGTGGTTTGTGTTATACCTTAGTTACTGGATTTTTCTTATCTCAACATGTGGGTATGTCGTGGTTTAAACCCAGTCAGGTAACTTGTTCACTCACTCCCAGTGAGTGGTGCCGGGCTGACAACAATCGAGGTCCGTCCCCCCCCCGCACCGGGGCTCTCCCCTTCCCCGCTCCTGGAGGAACGGGAAGGAGGATCGAAAGAGTGCAACTCCTACGGGTTGAGACAAGAACAGTCCAGCAACCAATGTACAACACAAGTCACCACTGCTACTATCAACTACAACAATGATAAGGGAAAATAACAAGGGAAGAGAATACGATACCACCGGCCAAGAAAACGAGTCCCACCCGGAAGCCCGTGTCCTTCCGGATAACTCCCAGTTACCCCCCACCCCGGGCATGACGTGCTGTGATATGGAATACCTCCCTGGCTAGCCCGGGTCAGGTGCCCCATCTCTGCTTCCTCACAGCTTCCCCTTCTCCCTGGCAGAGCATGAGCCTCACAAAGTCCTTGGTCAGGGTAAACATCACTTAGCAACAACCGAAAACATCGGCTTCACCAACACTGTTCCCAGGCTGGAAGTCAAAACACAGCACTGCACCAGCTAACACAAAGGAAAAACATGACTGCTACTGCTGAACCCAGGACAGGGTATTACAGTCTTTCAGTTCTCCTCCCCATCCCTCTGGGAGCTGGGGGTGCGAAGAGGGGGAGTGAGATTGAGACTGCGTGGTTCTGATTCATGGCTGGGCTTAAACCAGGACACCAATTAATAGCATGGAGACCCCAAATAATTTTTATTGAATTATAGCATTAAAACTTTAAGAAAAAAATGAAGAAATAAAGACTGTACTCTTCCAGGCTACTAGAAGATAACTAAAACAATGGACACCTTTCTTGATTCTAGATACAATTGAAGGAGATAAAATGGAGGCTGAATAGGAAATAATTCCAAACTGTAAGATGAGAAGCCTCAATATCGCTTTGGCAAGAAATAAACTATGTTCACTGTGCTCATAATGTGAGCACACTAATAGCTAGAAGTTCTTTGCTTTTCTCAGCAAAGCTAATATTAAAGAAGCTCAAAGTATTTAATATTGAAAGCAAGTTGATATGGGTAAATCTTAAATTGTTAGTATGTTTTATTAGAATAAAAATGATCTCACACACTTTGTGGTTGGGCTTTGTGTTAGGCTCTGTCTTGAGACAGAACGACTGCTGTGGTTGGCACGTCATAGTGTATCTTGAGAAATGACACCAGAAACTAAAATAAGGTAATTTTCTAAATATGATTCAGAGCAGAGGAAGGTCATTATATTCACAGAACCACAGAATCATAGAATGGTTTGGGTTTGAAGGAACCTTAGAGCTCATCCAGTTCCACTCCCCTGCCATGTACAGGAACACCTTCCAGTAGACCAGGTTTCTCCAAGCCCTGTCCAACCTGGCCTTGAACACTACCAGGGATGGGGCAGCCACAGCTTCTCCGGGCAACCTGTGCCAGTGCCTCATCACCCTCAGAGCAAAGAACTTCTTCCTAAGATCTCATTTCAATCTCGCCTGTGTCAAGTTAAAGCCGTTTCCCCTTGTCCTGTCACTACACACCCTTGACAAAGGTTTTGACAGCTTTCTTATAGGCCTCCTATAGGTATTAACCACAGTACTTAGCTGCAATGACTGAAGAAAAACACTGCAACTGTGAATATGCTTTCATAAACATTGAAGAATTGCCTTTTGTTTGCTCAGAAGCTCCATTAAACTGGGGTTTTATAGAGTTTCTTGCTTAACAATTTGCTAATGTATCAATGGGATAGTAATGATGTTTTTCCATAAGTAAAAGGTTGCTCACTTAAATTGCTCATTTACATATTTTTGAAATCTTAATTCTGTTTAAACCCCTAATTAGTCTGTTATGAAAACTGTTCTGGGCCCCAAATGACATTAAAGAGTTTGCCATAGAAAAGACATATGTCATGAACTGTATACGTGGTAGCATTTCTTATGAACTTTTGGTGATGAACTTGTAGATGCCATCAGCAGAACTGAAAAAAAAAAACCCAAACCAAAGAACAGAAAATGTAAAACAGCATTTATGATTGCTCAATAATTAAAAGAGAGTTTGAAGTTTTGTGCAGTTTTTCTTTGCTTTTGAAAAGTCGCGGGTTTGATGCATTTCAGCATACATAATTTAGCTACAGCATATACTTCATACTTGTTTATCAAGATGTTTGGTATGGAAAGAGATGAGAAAAGACTTGAGAAGTGCATATGGGAGTGAACTAGGAGGAAAATGCTTGGAAGAACATAGGAACAGAAACCTACAGGAAAAATCAGATATTTTTTTTTCATTTCTGATAATGCAGATGAAGAACTTGTATCTTTTTTCTTAACAATGAAGAAGTATGAATAACCTTTCAAATGCATATTCAGAAATGCCAGAGATGAGCCAAGTATACATGATGCTGCTTCTAGAAAAAGATATTACGGGCAAGATTGTTTTATATGTCTTGTGCATTCAGAGAGATTTTTGAAGGAAAATTTGTGTTAGTGAGAAGAGTATATATATGTGTATATATATACACACACAACATCCAATTAAAATTGTGGGTTTACTTGTGGCATGTAAGTATATTTTCATTTTATCTTTTAAAAATGTGAACCAAGTTTACGGCATAAATATATTCCTCCATCTTTAACAACATAGTAAATCGAGGAAGTCTGGTTGTGCTTGTTCTAAGTATAAAGTGTAGTATACCATATATGTAACCCAAAATGACCATTAAATCACACAGTCTTGATGGAATTAGTATAGCTCTTGATAGTTATCTCCATATTACTGTGTTCTAACTGAACAGCTTTGGAGGATGTCTATCATCAACCTGAAATTTTAAGAACCTAAAGGTCAGCTTTGATGGTAATTATATCTATTTATTCAAATGGCATGAGATCATGACCTTCATTTTTACATATTTTGAAGACATTTATTATCTTCTGTTTTAGACACAGCTGTGACAGATATTTGGTTTTGTTTACTTTTTGTTTTAAAGTGTTCAGACTGAATTGGAAATAAAAAGAATCTGGAATATTCCTGTGTTTTGTCTGCCAGGGACAAAGTGGAAGTTTTTACCTGTAGAATATACAAATGTTTATACAATCCCTAAAGGCTAATAAATTATTAGAGAGTGTAAGATTTCCATTTTGCCTTAACTAACTTTTAATCATAATATTAAAAATGTATATTTGTCTTAATTAACTCTATTTGTCTTAGTTATTGGGATTTCACTGTCTTACAGTATTTTTAATGGGAATCTTCTGCAATGAAAGTTTAGAAAGCAAAGAACAATTCCTTCTGAGCTTAAGATAACCAGCAAGAAATCTCTTTAAAAACAATATCTAATTAATAAGATATCATATCTTTGAAGGCAATATTTAATAAGAAAATGTGCTGAATAACAGTTGGATGGTGTCAGATTTGGAAAAGTGCAGTAACTTCTATATGGGGGGAGGAAATTAAAATTAGAGGCATACAGTTATTAATAAAAATGTTGATTAGTAATACAATGGATGAAGCATTTAGATTAATAATAAGGGGAAAAAAGTTGCACAAGGAATCAAATACACTGACCTTCTTACTTTTCCTGCTTTCTGATATCTTACCTCCTGCCATAAAGCTTTATGGCATTTTGTTGGTCCCAATCTTTTAAAGTCACATAGTGGGCCAAAAATGTGCATGTAAGTTTTAGTTTGCACTTTTGTTGACAGCATTTCAAAAAGCAGACAAATTCCTATATGTCTATGCACAAATTGCTGAGAGAAATTAACATGGACACTACATTTCAGATTGAAGCTGAAAAAAAAATTCTGCTGTGTTTTTTTTCCATTCTAGTGATTTTTACAGTTCTTAATGCTTACTATAAGTGTCAAAGCTTTAAATTAACATTTAAAAGTAAATCCAGCAAAACAGTATTTAGCAAACTGGGTACAATTGCATCTCTTCTCATGGAGATTTTTAATTTTTTTTGTTTCATTATACTGGACGAAAGTTGCAGAAAAATCAGTTCTTAGGGCTTGAACTTATTTGTTCTAATTTATTTAGTTTAACATTTAAAGTGAAAAAACACATACTTTATTTGTGTCTTTTTTTTTTTTTTCTGTGTGTGAAATAGAATCCTAAGAAATTTTTAGTAAGCAGTTCTGGCCAATAGTGTTACCAGTGCAGAAAATGCTTTCAAAACTCTCCAGCACTTTATTTGTATTTTTTGTGAAGAAGTAGAGAAATGCTCAAAAATGAAAATAACATGTAAAGTTTTATAAGAACTATTCGTCATAGTTTCTTAAGTCATGGAATGACAAATTAAAAGGCCTTCCCTCTGTCTTACCCTTGAATGTTTTGCAGTTTTTAGTGCATTATTTCCCCAGAGCCTACGTAAATCTATAATCATTATATATTCAGTCAGATGAAGTTACTGCCCACTGGAAAAAGGGCAATATAACCCCCATTTTCAAGAAGTGGAAAATGGATGACCCAGGGAACTACAGACCAGTCAGTCTCACCTCTGTGCCTGGCAAAATCTTGGAGCAGATTCTCCTGGAAGGCATGCTAAGGCACATGAAAAACAACAAGGTGGTTAGTGACAGCCAGCACAGCTTCGCTAGAGGGGAAATCCTGCCTGACCAATTTGGTGGCCTTCTATGATGGGGTTACGGAACTGATGGACAGGGATAGAGCAGTTGATGTCATCTACCTGGACTTGTGCAAAGCATTCAACACTGTCCCACATAATATCCTTGTCTTTAAAAAGGAGAGACATTAATTTCATAGATGGACCACTCGGTGGATAAAGAACTAGCTGGATGGCTGCACGCGAAGAGTTGTCGTCAATGGCTCAGTGTCATTTTTGCTTGCCAACAGACCAACAACACTGAGAAGAAACATATACCTCAGGTTTTCTGATGGACATGGCAAAATTCAAACGGGATCAGAATGTATTTTCAAAAATTCTGGTCTGGCACCAAACAAACAGGCCGCTACTTGGCACATAATTGTACTTGGCAACCATCTGCAGGAGCATGAGAATACTTTTATAAGTGGACCCCCAAATATATGATAGTGGGAGGCCCTATTGGATCTAGAAGTACCCTGTATTATGACACCCAGGTAGATGACGTCAACTGCTCTACCACTGTCCACTCGTTCCGTAACCCCATCACAGAAGGCCACAAAATTGGTCAGGCAGGATTTCCCCTTAGCAAAGCCATGCTGGCTGTCACCAACCACCTTGTTGTTTTTCATATGCCTTAGCATGCCTTCCAGGAGAATCTGCTCCAAGATTTTGCCAGGCACAGAGGTGAGACTGACTGGTCTGTAGTTCCCTGGGTCATCCATTTTCCACTTCTTGAAAATGGGGGTTATATTTCCAGTCATTGGGAACTTCACCTGACTGCCATGAGGTTTCAAATATGATGGCCAGTTTCAAATATGATGGCAATAGGTCCCCTTTGCAGAGAATTGGCATCACCACGGATTCCCTTCCTCAGCCCAAAATTCAGTACCGTTAAGAACTATACTTAGATTGCTTACCCACTATTTAGGTTGGACTGGATGAGCCACCCATGGCCAATTCTCAGCTCCTGCTGGACTTCCACAAACCCAACTATTGCTAAGATTAAACACGAGCTATTTTATTACCTAAAACTATAAAGTCATTTTCCCCATTATAACTTGGGAAGGCAGGCTGAGGGTCTCCTGATGCTCTAAGAGAGAAGAACACTAATATCCAAAACAATGTCTGTTAGAATACATTACACATCCCATAAAGGCCATCAAAGCTAAGAAAACAACAGTTATACATAAGGGCTATCATGTGGTTGTCTCCAGAGGAGATCTTTGGCAAGTCCCATGAAGTCTTATCTGTAGGAAAAGGACATCCTTGGTTCGTTGCAGGAACCGGAAGAGAGGCTATTATCATTAAAACGATGGGTCAATCCATTGTGTATTAATTTTATGTTCTTTCCCATGAGCATCTTTGGCTGTCCACCCAT
>NW_026637405.1:0-30691 GCF_028554395.1 Pezoporus wallicus
ACAATTATCTGGGTATTCCTGCTCCGGCAGGGGGATTGGAGTAGATGATCTTTTGAGGTCCCTTCCAATCTCTAGCATACTGTGATACTGTGATCATTATCACCTGGTTGGTCCAGTGCTGGGACAATGGGGCTGATGGTCATGAGGTAGAAGGTAGGGAAGCCAAGCAGCTGAGATCACTTGCTAGGGACGGAGGAATTGACTAATTGGTTGCAGAAGAGAAATGAGCCCTCCGCCTTTGGAGGTGGCTTCTGGCAGCTGTGAAGGAAAGGTATCCCTACGAGGAGGGTGTTTTATGTCACTCAGCCAAGTGGGCCACGATATAGGCATCCAGTCCCTGAGGGAATCGGCCTTTCTAGCGATGATCTGTCGTAAACTGAATGCTGGGAATGCACCCAGAAATCCATATGAAATTGAATGTACATGACCAGTGTGGTGCAAACTTACACGGAGTGTGCCATCATGATAAGCCTACTCATTGGCATCAATGACCTAGAGTGAGGCAGCACCACCAATAAATGATGAATTGACTTGCCGCTTCCAAGAGTTTGAAGGCAATTTCACCCCTTCCATCATTTCAGCTGTGGGAAGACTCCTGTCCCAGGAGGTAAATAAATTGAAAAACAATCTTTCCAGCTCCCCATGTGTACTAACTCGCATCTTTGCTAGTAACAGGAGGCGCCCTGTTTCCTGAGAGAGAAGATGTAGGAGGTACATGCCACAGGCCACCCTATGGTTTTATCTGTGGGATCATGGAGAAGATAGGAGCAAGTGGGATGGAAAACCTATCTCAGTTCTGGAGGAATAGGTGTGTGCGAATTGAAGAGGAAAACGATGGTCAAGGATGGTCCTCCCAAGAAAGTTGTTGCTCCAGTCTTCAGTGAGCACCTTCCCAGATGAAGAGCTGATTTTAGTCCAACTCTTGTAGAAAGGGATAAGTGTTCCTTATCACAAGACTTAAGTGGAGACTCTCATGATCACTATTTGAGGGGCCCTGCCTTCAGCCAGGGTGGAGGAGAGGGTCAGTTGGGTTTACTGGACTGTGTGGATCAGATGGCCTGGCACATCAGTCCCACAGAAGTATAAGGCTCTAGTAGATACCAGTGTGCAGTGTACCCTGATGCCATCAAGCTCTCAAGGGGTGGAACCCATTTGTATTTCTAGAGTGACGGGGATTCCAAGAGTTGACTCTACGGGAGGCTGAGATCAGCCTGACTGAGAGGAAGTGGCAAAAGCACCCCATTGTGCCTGGTCCAGAGCCTTCATGCATCCTTGGCATAGACTACCTCCGGAGAGGGTACTTCAAAGACCCCAAAGGGTACTGGTGGGCTTTTGGTATTGCTGCTTTGGAGACTGAGGAAATGGAGCAGCTATCCACCTTGCTTGGTCTCTCAGAGGATCCTTCTGTTGTGGGATTGCTGAAGGTCAAAAAACAAGTGCCAGTCATGACCACAACAGTGCACCAGCCGCAATATCGCACCAACCGAGACTCCCTGATTCCTGTCTATAAGCTGATTGGTAGACTAGAGAGTCAGGGAGTGATCAGCAGGACCTGCTCACCCTTTAACAGACTTTCGCACTGGCCATATGGGGCTAACAGAGAGTGGAGACTAACAGTAGACTATTGTGGCCTGAATGATGTCACACCACCATTGAGTGCTACCGTATCAGACATCACAGGTCTTCAGTATGAGCAGGAGTCAAAGGCAGCCAAGTGGTATGCCACAACTGATATTGCCAGTGTGTTCTCAGTTCCTTTCAAAGCAGAGTGCAGGCCACAGCTGGGTTTTACTTGGGGGGCATCCAGTACGCTTGGAACTGACTGCCCTAGGGATGGAAACACAGCCCTACAACCTGCCATTGACTGATCCAGACTGCACTGGAACAGGAGCAAGCTCCAGAATACCTGCAGTACATTGATGACATTATTGTGGGGGGATGACATTATACAGTGGGAGAAGTTTTTGAGAAAGGGAGAAAAACGGTCCAAATCCTTCTGAAGGCTGGTTTTGCCATAAAACATGTTAAGGTCAAGGGCCTGCATGGGAGATTGAATTTTTGGGAATAAACTGGCTAGATAGACGTTGCCAGATCCCTACAGATGTGATCAACAAGATAACTGCAATGTTTCCACCAACAAATAAGAAAGAAACACAAGCTTTCTTGGGTGTCATGGGGTTCTGGAGATTGCACATCCCAAATTACAGTTCGATTGTAAGCCCTCTCTATCATGTGACCCGGAAGAAAAATTGTTGTAAATGGGGCCCTGAGCAATAACTAGCCTTTGAACAAATTAAACGCGAGATAGTTCATGCTGTAGGCCTTGGACCAGTCCAGACTGGGCAAGATGTGAACAATGTGCTTTATACTGCAGCTGGGGAGAATGGTCCTACCTGGAGCCTCTGGCAGAAAGCTCCAGGGGAGACTTGAAGTTGACCCTTTGGCTTTTGGAGTTGGGGATGCAAAGTATCTGTACTGTAACTGGCAGCCTATGAAGGGTTTCGAGCTGCTTCAGAAGTGATTGGAACTGTAACACAGCTCCTCATGTGCTCTTAAATTTTATACTAACAATAGTGTGTGTGTGCCTTTACATAGTTGAAGAGACAAAATTTTTCTAACTTGCTAGCATGCAGAGAGAAAGGAATGTTCGGCTGACAGGGGAAGGAACAGCATGGGACTTGTAACAATGCAGGAGACAGTAAATAAGACCAAGGATGCTAGTCTTTAAGGTGAGAGTGGCACCCAATGTCAAGTGAGACTGGAACAGAACAGAAGCAAGGACATACCAACTGCTAACTCAGCACTAGGACCCTGCGAGCATGCGCAAGCACTGAGGTCATGCAGTAATCACAGTGAGGAAGATAATTGGTGACTGCAGAGACCCCCCAGTCATCAAGAAAGCACATGTTTAATTAGGATGCCAATAGAGTTAGCTCCTGTAAACATCATGTATCAGTAAATAATTTCCTGGAAAAGCTGTAAATGGGTATGGGTATGCTAAATATATAGCTGCTGCTGGCAAGTAACAGGTGCGCTCACCTTTGCAGAATGTTTTGCATGCCTGCCTGGCACTGCAATACAGAATGCCTGCTTTCTAGAACTCCAAATTGAGTCTTGGAGTGCTTTTCGGGCTGACTTTTATGGTAATGCTCCTGGCACCCTGGTCTCCTGTGCTGGGCTGGATGTTCAGAGGCAGGCTCTTCCTTATGTATTGTGTAACTGGTGCTACATAGAGTAAGTGGGCTGCACTAATTAAACAACAAGCTTGAGTAGAAAATCCCAGTCGCCCAGGAATTCTAGAAGTCATCATGGACTGGCCAGAGGCCAAAGATTTTGGAATGTCACTAGCGGAGGAGATGATGCGTGCCAGGGAGGACCCACCTTATAATAAGCTGTCAGAAAGTGAGAAGCAATATGCCTTGCTTACTGATGGGTCCTGCAATGTTGTGGCAAAGTGTCAGAGATGGAAGGCAGCTGTATGAAGTCCCTTATGACTGTGATCAGATATGCTGCCTTAGGGTGGTCAGGGAGACATTGTGAGATTAAAAGTAAAAAAATCTTTCTCTAGTAGTTTAACTTGTGTTGTCATCTGTTTACCTGGCCTTTGTGCCTCATCTTCCACAAAGATTTATGGATGTGAATGGCCCAGTTTGATGTTAAATCATTCACTGGAAATTCATACATGTAGTGTGAATTGGGAGTAAATAATTTAATGGCCGTTGTAGTTTGTGGATTAGAAATGTGATGCTGTTGTTAAGGAATAGGTACCTGTCAAAATAGCTGTAGTTACAATGTGGTTGAAATTGATGCTGCTTAGTGGAAAATTCCTCTAAAGTTCTAGCGCTTTTGTATCATTTACACATGTTAAATGTAACTTTGTGTGCTCCTGCTGATGGCTTGGTGGCAGCAGCAAAGATACTGGTTTAGTCTGAAATTCTTAATATCCAGGGTTACTAAATTAGGATCTAAATATCTGTTACAGCCATATGGATATTAGATGCTTAGATAGCCTTCTCAAAGCAAGAGAATTTGCTAAATACTAAAATACTTATTAAAGCATGGAGGAAAAAATCAGGCACAATAATTTTCAGATGTTTCAAAGGGTTGTTCAGCAATGGAAATTAAAAAAACCAACAACCCCACAAAACCCAAAATAAAAACAAAAAACCCAACCCCCACCCAGCAGTGATAAACCAAACAGTTTTACTAAAACCAAAACACTTGCAGAAAGAGGGTAAATTTAGATTAGATATTAGGCAGAAGTTTTTCCCTATGAGAGTGGTAAGGCAGTGGCATAGCTTGCCTGGAGAAGCTGTGACTGCCCTATCCCTGGCAGTGTTCAAGGCCTGGTTGGATGGGGCCTTGAGCAACGTGGTTTAGTGGAAGGTGTCCATGCCCATAGCAGGTGGTTGAAACTAGATGGGCTTTAAGGTCCACTGTGACCCCAACTACTCAATGATTCTATGAAATCACTGTTGTTGGGGTGAAGGTGTTGGGAACTTGTGGGACCCTGCTACCTGGGTCCCTTGCCTCTCTGGTGGAAGAGGAGATGCAGCTGCTCCTGTGGTGTCTTAAGTCTCTGCTTTGTCTTGCAGCCCGCCAGAGTGGAGTGGTTCTGCAGTCAGTCTTAGTTGTAGCCAAAATAATTTCTTTTTCTGTGTCTGGAGAAATTAGATGTCTTTTAAAGTATAATGTGATGTTTGATTTTTATGTCCATCCTGGACAAAGTGCCTTCTCTCTGACAGAGCTGGGAACGTATGATTGCCGTGCTTTAAGCCCAGTCAGCTGCGCATCCCTCGCTCACTCCCACTTTTCCTTCCCTTGCTCCTGGAGGGATGGGGAGGAGAATGTAACTCCCACAGGTTGAGATAAGAACAGTCCAGTAGCTAAGGTATGACACAAACCACTACTGCTACCACCAATAGTAGTAATGATAAGGGAAATAACAAGGGAAGAGAATACAAACGCTCACCAGCCGCCAAGCAGTGATCTAGCTCTTCCGGGTAACTGCTCCCAGTTTTACATCCTTGGCATGACATGCTGTGGTATGGAATACTTCTTTGGCTAGTTTGGGTCAGGTGTCCTGCCTCTGCTTCCTCCTGGCTCCCCCTCCTCCCTGGCAGAGCATGAGCTCCCCAAAGTCCTTGGTAACAGTAAACATAACTTAGGAGCAAACAAAAACATCGGCGTTATCAGTGCTGTTCCTAGGCTGAAAGTCAAAACCACAGCACTGCACCACCTACTAAGAAGGAAAAAAATGACTGCTACTGCTGAACCCAGGACAGTATCCACCCCTTATTCCATACCATTCACGTCATGTTCAGATCCTGCATTATTAATATACCATCACTCTTCTATATGTACATATATACACATCCACACAGAGAGAGATCATTCCTTAGTGCATGGACCGATCCCTATAAAGCTGCTGAGTCCATCTTGTCTGGCTCCTTCTCTTGTAACAGTCTTTCAGAGCAGGAGAGGCTGTGTGCAGTGTTCACACTCGTGAATCACCTGGGCAATAGTGTCCATTGCTAAGTGTCCTGGGTTCAGCAGTAGCAGTCATGTTTTTTCCTTTGTGGTAGCTGGTGCAGTGCTGTGTTTTGAATTCCAGCCTGAGAACAGTGTTGGTGAAGCCAATGTTTTCAGTTGTTGCTAAGTGATGTGGCAGTTTGCATCTAACCAGTGATAACTGGACGTAGCAGGAGAGTGATGAGGAAAAAGTATGGTCAAGAGACAGAACTAGGAGCTTAGGAAACTGCTAGGAGCTGCGGATATTATAAAGGGGACAGCGAGAAGGTGGTATGTAGGTGGGCCTGGGAGAGAAATAAAGATGTTATAGAGGAGTGTCAGAGATAAAAGAACACTAACAAGTTTAGAGATATAGGTGAATATGGTGGAAGGAATGTGGAGGGTACTGCTTATAGTGGCTGAGGACTAGAGTAAGTTTGTAGCAATGGGAGAGCTCTGTGGGACAAAGGGTGCGACAGGACTGCAGCATTACTGGGGATTTAGAGAGGAGGTTACAAACTGGAGAATGCCAAGGATATAGAATACAGACCTGTAGGAGACTATCTTTCATTAGTTCCATTGCATATGGAACAGATCTATATTTCTTGCAAATGTGTTCATTATTTTCAGTTAACAAGTGTTATCTCTATAATACCATTTTATATGGAAAATACCATGAAATGTAATTGGTATTCTCCACAAACCAATGTCCTTCTTCTTCTGAAATGATCCTTCTCATCATAGCCAAACTGCATTGTATTGCCAGGTCAGTGCTCATAGCCTGTCTCATTTCTTGAATAGCTATGAAGAGATGTATACAGTTAGTCTAATGCTTTTCACCAGCAGAGAATAGGGGGCATGTGTATAGCAGTCTGACCCTCACACAGTGTTTTGGGGTTTTATTAAATGTACTAATGCTATCTGATTTCTTTGCCAGATGATGGTTTGCAGTATCATAATCAAAACTTTCTTATCACATCAAGATAAATTTTAGTTCTATAGAGTTCCAAGTTTGTCTTTATATTTCCAAATTTCTGAAATAAGAAGCTGTATAACCTGAGACCTCCTTAAAAGTACCAAGTGGGTGCACTGCTAATTGAGCTGGCCAGCTAAATTATGTATTTATGCAAATGTAGCAGCTGCTATTAAGCTATTTGTGTTTGAATATACAGGGATTGTGTCTTGTGATTGTAAGGAAGCATGACTAAGGCCATGTGCAGTTTCCAAAGTATAAGCCAATGAAGTGCTTTGGCCAGAAGTGTTATTATCTGAAATATGTAAAAGAAGTGGAAGATGAAACTATAAAATAAATAAGATCCATAAATGGTGCATTAATTGTAAGTGTATGGACATATGTTGTTTGCCTAACCTAGCACATCCACAAAGCGCCTGTTGCAACTGGAATTTCACAGGGGTCTGTCCCAAGTTAAATTTGTGCAGCACAGTGAATAGCTGCATTTGCAGTGAATAAGAAGAATGTAAAAAATGTTAAAGTGTTTTATTGCAGATTGAGAAATGACCTGTACACCTGTAGAGTAGTGTTAGTCAAAAATAAATAGTTGTGCCTTGCAGTCATTCAAATACAATGTGTTCTGTCTACCAGAAGATGGTGCCCTAAAACAGTCAATTTCAGTTTTTAAAAGCTGTGATCAACTGCAAATGAGTATTTTTAAAAACATGTCAGAACAAGGTGATTTACAAACAAATCACTTAAATCCAAATATATATTAATATCCAAAGTTTATATTCCAAAAAGTTTGCTTATTCTTAAAGTTATCACAAATTAACATACAGGACCCAAAGAAGCAAAACAAAGCAATATAAAGCACAAGAGAGCTATCACTTCAAAGAATATAAAAACTTCAGTCCCCCCGTCCAAAATAAAACCATTCCTCAACATAATTTCTGTATGAATTTCACAAGGTTTTTTTGTGTTTTGCCAAAACACCAAAAGGTATTTTTAAATGGACTTAAAACAGACTAGAGAAAAGGAATAATCATTACATTCTTCACCAAGAAACCAATCAACTTTAAAACTGGAAATCAGAGCAGTAAATCCCTGAGTAATAATAAGTCTTATTTACCTTGTGGCCTTCAAGGTATAATTTCACTGTTTTCTTAATGTTGGAGACAAGGAGGGAAATTGCAAAAAATCAGGTAGTGTCCAGTTCAGTAAGCAAATCTGTAGAGCAGCTTCAAATCATTAAATTGATGAAGTGAAACAAAGCACTTCTTCCTGCATTGTGTCAGTAGAATCACATCTAATATAACATACACCGCAGCACAAGTCACTGGGATTTTTGATATTGTTTTTAATAGGGCTAGAATTATACCAGTGGCTTCTTACATGGATGTATTCTCTGCTTTGTTGGCAATAAACTCGAAACAAAATCACCATCAGGTCTCCCTAACTGTTGACTTAGGCAGCGTTTCCTTGAAGGCACTAGAAATTAGAAGAAACTGGAGTGTGCTACCTGTAAGGCCCAGCCAGCTGATATTCACAGATCAGTAACTCCACCTGACTTTTTTGCTCCCTTTGAGTCTCAAAGGAGTTTATTTAACAGAAGCAGCTGGCTTTCCTTAATATCTGATATTACTGATATAACTTAAAATCATGTGTAAGGATTACCACACCAAATTAAGAAATTAAGTTCAGTTTTTATAATGCTGTTGTGGTTTAAGCCCAGCTGGTAACTCAGAACCATGCAGCCACTTGCTTGGTGAGTCACTCCCCTTCCTTCCCTCCCCCAGGATAGGGAGGAGAATCAAAAGAATGTAAATGCCAGGGGTTGAGATAAGAACAGTCCAATAACTAAAGTATAATATAAATCTACTACTACTAATGATGATGATAAGGGAAGTAACAAGGGGAAATAATATAAAACCGAAAAGGTAAGGGGGAAAAAAAAAAAACAACAAACACAAGTGATGCACAATAAAATTGCTCACCACCTGCTGACCGATACTCAGCCCAACCTGAACAGTGATCTGGGACTTCCAGGTGACTCCCCCCCCCCCAGTTTATATACTGGGCATGATGTGCTGGGATATGGAATACTCCTTTGGTTAGTTTGGGTCAGGTGTCCTCTGTTTGCTTCCTCCCGGCTTCTTGTGCCCCTCCTCACTGGCAGAGCATGAGAGACTGAGAAGTCCTTGATCAGAGTAAGCATTACTTAGCAACAACTAAACCATCAGTGTGTTATCAGCCTTGTTCTCAGAGTAAAGCCAAAACACAGCACTGCACCAGCTACTAGGAAGGACAAAAATAACTGTTACAGCTGAACCTAGGACTAATGCTCTATGACAGCTCTTGTGCTCTTAGTCATGGAAGTGAGTCTTTTTGCAAGAAATGCATTTTATTGCTGGTTAAAATTAAGCAAACTGTCGTGGTTTAAAATAAAGAGAGGAGAAAACTACTTCAGGATTGTTGAGCTGTAACTGACCAGTATTTTGAGTTTCCTATTGCGTAACAGTTAGAAGAATGATAGTGATGCGTGGATAGACTCCACAACTCGTTAAAGTTGTAAAGTAGGTATGCTTTATTCAGCACTGAGGCGCATGGGGGATAGCTCCTCCAAAAGCATGCGTACCTTAGCGTCATTTCCCCTTTACATTTATCTTCTAAAGTTATACATATGCATGAGGTTGCACAACATGCCTATACATATTCATGTCCTATCCCCGCTTCGTTTTATAATGAGCTAAGAAGTCCTTTGCGCCTGCACAGTGCCTCCTGGTGGTCGTGGGCGAGGGTCTCAAGATGAAGTAAATGAGTCTTCCTCGAGCCTGAACTTTTCACCTCTAGCTGTTACGTATGCTCCCTGGAGGCTTGGTCATTGTCAAAAGCACAGAGCCAATTTCAGTCGGCCTAGGCGTCGAAAGGACGGGAATTAAGTTACAGTCCCTACCTCTTAACAATAGTCATGTCCTTACATCTTGTTCTAGCATATACGGTGAGTACGATAAGCATGAATGAATAGTAACATTGTTAAGCAAGTAGCTTGATCTACCCCCTTGTACATTGTAAGTATGATAAGCATAAGCAAGCAGTAACACTTAAGCAAGCAGCTTGACCTACCCCCCTGTACATTGGTTAACCCTTCGCATCAATAGGGATACTTTTTGTTTGCATAGCCTGGCACATATGGTCCTCTATGAGAAATGCAGCAGTGCTTGAGTGTGCTACATACCCTTGCAAACATTTATTTCACCTATGTGACCTACATCTGTGGCTATAGTGTGGGTAAATGTTATGCTCATTATGTGTAAGACAGAAGTATGATTTACTGGTGAAGAGGGGGTCTGTAGTATTGCCCTGGAGCAGGGCTGCAGCAGGCTCATCTGGGCCTGGCTTTGAGGATTTACTTATTGAGCATAAACTTTCAACAGTAAAAGTAAGTGATTTTTATCATTTGATCCACATTGCTTACTAAAAAAGGTGTTTCCTTAGATTCCCCAGATTCTCTTGGTCTTCTGTATGTTTTTTCCAGGAGTTCATCCTCAACATGCTTTAATGACTTACACAGCAAGAGGCTTACCGTAGAAGCTTGCTACCTGCTAGCAGCAGTATAGAACTGTGCTGCCTCAAAAGGTAGAAAAGGGCAGATTTCTGGCTCAAGAGGACAGAGCTAGAAGGACAAGCAGCTCCTGCTGTAGCTTACACTTCTGACTTCATGCAGCATCAGCTCTGCAGTTCTTACTGTAAAGACAGCTTCCATGCATGAGCACACCGGAGTGGCCTCCCAATATGTCCTACCCACTGCTAGATTAATAGTAAAGTTATCTAAAGTTGTAAAGTTTATTAAAACAAAACAAAAACTTATTTTTTCCTTACGTGTGCTCTGATGGACCAAATTCCTGGGTTGTCTATGACCCTCTCTTAGTTTCTCAGAAGACAACCTTATAAAAACTTTCAATAGGTAGTTCAAAGTCTGTAAAAGGATAGAACATCCTAGTACAGGTCCCAGGAAGGATTGAAGAAGGAGCTCTGAAACTCCTGCACCTGAAGGCAGCAGTCTGTGAGACACCTACTGCCTCAAACAAATGTTGTGAAGAGTCCCAGGTAGGGTAGATGGAGGGCTCAAGTTAATGGCAATTTCCATCCTGCTCTGTGTCATAGCACATTTGCTGGGAAGCTTTATTGCTGATACACAGGCCTATGCTGTGTTAGCTGGAGGAGTGATGGCATGCACCAGGACACACAGCTGCAAGAGGTGCTTTCAGCCATCACACACCTGCAGACTACAGGTGAAATGTAACTTGTTCCACTAGTCCTAAACTGTGGCAGCACACAGTTAACAGCTTGTTTAGGAGATTGGCAAAAAGCATAATAAAAGATGTGAAAACATATTAGAAAAGAGCACTTGACTCCCAAGACTAGTTGTATTTGCACATGGATGTTCACATTCACTGTGACTACCTCTCCCATGTCTAACAGATTTGCTTTTCAGGTCTTGCTCTATGTATTTACATGGTTTGTTAGATTTTCTTTTCCCCTTGCCACCCTTACACACACAGATTAACAATCAATTACCCTCCACAGCTGGAGACATTTTTGAGTACACAGTTGCTTTTAATATTTAATTAGGTATGATAACAGGATAAAATGTTCTTGGCATGGCAAAATGCCTACAGCTCAAACTTGCAATATATTTCTTTCCTCACAGGGTGTTCAGTACTGATTCGGAGAAAACTCCAGGAACAAACTCGCCAACAAAGTTTTCAAGTTGACAAGCAGGTATTCTTTATTGTGGCACTGGGAGACACGAGGGATAGCTCCTCCTAATGTGTATCACCGTATTGCTACTCAGGCCATCCTTATATAGTCACTGGGCATACATACATATTCATGAGGCTACACATGAATTACATCATTTTCCAGAAAGTTTCCCGCAGGCATACAAAAATGTGATGGTGGTATTTGAGGGTTGTTTACTTCTCTCAACAATCTTCGTAACTTCTGGCAGTCTTTGAAGCACCAGCTTAATTAACATTACAGACATAGCAATCATCCTGTCCTTCTACTTACTGGTTAGTTTAACTGCTCCCACCCTGGACATCTGCTAGTCCCGGACACTCTATAGACAGATAGGAAAAGCCTCATGCTCACAGGCCCTTGTTCTCATGGGGGACTTCAACCACCCTGACATCTGTTGGAATGACAGTACGGCCCGGCACAAGCAATCCAGGAGGTTCCTTGATTGTGTGGAAGACAACTTCCTTCTGCAAGTAATAGAGGACCCAACAAGGAGAGGTGCCATACTTGACCTCGTGCTCACCAACAGGGAAGGGCTCGTTGGAAATGTGATGCTCTAGGGCAGCCTCGGATGCAGTGATCACGAGATGGTCGAATTTGAGATCCTCAGGACAGAGAAGAGCGTGCTGCAATCTCACTGCCCTGGCCTTCAAAAGAGCAGACTTTGGCCTCTTCAGGAACCTGCTTAGGAAGGTTCCATGGGATATAGCCCTAGAGGCCAGGGGGGCCCAAGACTCTTGGTTGATATTCAAGGATTACCTGCTACAAGCTCAGGAGTGTTGCATCCCAACTAGAAGGAAGTGCAGCAGGAGGGCCAGGAGACCTCCTTGGATAGATAAGGAGCTGCTGAGGAAAATTCAAATGAAAAAAGAGGCTTATAAAAGTGGAAGCAAGGACAGGCGGCCTGGGAAGAGTACAGGGATGTTGTCGGGGAAGCTATGGACCAGGTTAGGAAAGCTAAGGCCCAGTTAGAATTAAACTTGGCTAGGGATATTAAGGATAACAGGAAGGGATTCTACGGGTACATAGCAAATAAAAAACAGACTAGGGAGAACATAGGCCCCCTCAGGAAGATATTGGGAGAACTAGCTACACAGGATTTGGAGAAGGCTGAGGTTCTGAATGACTTCTTTGCCTTGGTCTTCACTGCCAAAGGCTCTGACCGCACCACCCAAGTCTTGGAAGGCAGACGAGGGGACTGTGAGGATGAAGACCTTGGGCCCACTGTAGGAGAGGATCTGGTTCGAGACCATCTTAAAAATCTGAATGTGCACAAGTCCATGGGTCCTGATGAAATCCATCCGCGTGTCCTGAAGGAGCTGGCGAATGAAGTTGCAAAGCTGCTGGCCATCATATTTGAGAAATCATGGCAGTCAGGTGAAGTTCCCGATGACTGGAAAAAGGGAAATATAGCCCCCATTTTCAAGAAGGGGAAAATGGATGACCCGGGGAATTACAGACCAGTCAGTCTCACCTCTGTGCCTGGCAAAATCCTGGAGCAAATTCTCCTGGAAGGCATGTTAAGGCACATGAAAATCAACAAGGTGCTTGGTGACAGCCAGCATGGCTTCACTAAGGGGAAATCCTGCCTGACCAATTTGGTGGACTTCTATGATGGGGCTACAGAACTGATGGACAGGGGTAGAGCAGTTGAAATCATCTACCTGGACTTGTGCAAAGCGTTCGACACTGTCCCACAAGACATCCTTGTCTCTAAATTGGAGAGATTTCAATATGATGGATGGACCACTCGGTGGATAAAGAACTGGCTAGATGGCCGCACACAAAGAGTTGTGGTCAATGGCTCAATGTTCAGCTGGAGACCAGTAACGAGTGGTGTCCCTCAGGGATTGGTGTTGGGACCGGTCTTGTTCAACATGTTTGTCGGTGACATGGACAGTGGGATTGAGTGCACCCTCAGCAAGTTTGCCGATGACACCAATCTGTGTGGTTCGGTTGATACGCTGGAGGGAAGGAATGCCATCCAGAGGGACCTCGACACACTTGTGAGGTGGGCTGATGCCAACCTCATGAAGTTTAATCATGACAAGTGCAAGGTCCTACACCTGGGTTGGAGCAATCCCAGGCACAGCTACAGGTTGGGCACAGGAGAGATTCAGAGCAGCCCTGCGGAGAAGGACTTGGGGGTGTTGGTTGATGAGAAAATGAACATGAGCCAGCAGTGTGCGCTTGCAGCCCAGAAAGCCAACCGTATCCTGGGCTGCATCAAAAGGAGCGTGACCAGCAGGTCGAAGGAGGTGATCCTGCCCCTTTACTCTGCTCTTGTGAGACCTCACCTGGAATATTGTGTGCAGTTCTGGTGTCCTCAACATAAAAAGGACATGGAACTGTTGGAACAAGTCCAGAGAAGGGCTACGAGGATGATCAGGGGACTGGAGCACCTCCCGTATGAAGATAGGCTGAGAAAGTTGGGGCTGTTCAGCCTGGAGAAGGCTGCATGGAGATCTCATAGCAGCCTTCCAGTATCTGAAGGGGGCCTATAGGGATGCTGGAGAGGGACTCTTCATTAGGGACTGTAGTGATAGGACAAGGGGTAATGGGTTAAAACTTAAACAGGGGAAGTTTAGATTGGATATAAGGAAGAAATTCTTTCCTGTTAGGGTGGTGAGGCACTGGAATAGGTTGCCCAGGGAGGTTGTGAATGCTCCATCCCTGGTGGTGTTCAAGACCAGGTTGGACAGAGCCTTGGGTGATATGGCTTAGTGTGAGGTGTCCCTGCCCATGGCAGGAGGGTTGGAACTTGATGATCTTAAGGTCCTTTCCAACCCTAACTATTCTATGATTCTATGATACTCACCAGTAGATGTTTACACCAGCTTAATGGGTTCATTAACACCACAAACATAGCAATTATCCTATCCTTCTACTTATCAGTTAGTTTAACTGTGCCCACCCTGGACATCTGCTTGTGCCAGATACTCCCCATCCCCAGGTCCTGTTTTTCTATTCTGCTTTTCTTACACTTTTTGTACTAAGGTCCTAAGGACCTAAAACTATGTCAACTACCTTCAAGCACCTCAGTTATTTTCCATTACAAAGCCATTAAACTTAACATTACTTAGAACTGATTACATTTTTTGCTTTTGTGCCTCCTTGTCTCAGTAAAGACGGCTCAGGTACCCATTGTTAGGGCTTTGTGAGCATTTCTGCCATCAACACAAATGAGTCAGGGATTTCAGCTTAGTTGCAAAATATTAACTTTAAGGTTGTGGTTTAGTATGGGAGGTCTCAGTTCAGTAGCCATTTTGGGGACATTGTTTTCTGACAGTTTTTTTTTTTGTGCATGTACAGATGTTAAGTGGCAAGCGGTGCTGGGTCTTGTTACTGGATCAACAGATGAAGCTCTTCCAGAGTTACACAGTAGCATGTTTACTTAAACTCGTGCCAATTTGTAGATTACTTTAGACCCCAATATGTTTATCATATGTCTTAGCATGGCCTAAAACCAAAAAAAACCACACAACTCAAAAAACTCCCTAACTGCTAACAGTGATCAGCTGCGCTGCTGGCAGCAGGTCACCTGCCCGCCTCTAGGGTTACACACACATGTAAGTTATTGGTAGCACTGGGCTGATCACCAGCCCTCAGTCCCGGAGGGGGAGGGGAGAAGAAGCAGCAGCAGTAGCGCTACAACCGCCTCCCGGAAGGCGGGAACCTCAGTGCCTCCTTCCCTGACGAGCCCATCCGTACATGGCTGCCCTTGGGGTTCTTTGACGAGTTTCCAGTTTCCCGGTGACAGTCCCATCAGACAGTCAACCCCGGGCAGGGCTCTCGATAAGCACCGGCCAAAGTGGGATGAAAAGAAGGGAAGCCGCCGAGAAGCGCCATGACCGCCTTCTTCCTGACTGACTCGGTGAAAATCATTGTTTGGTTCCGGTATTAACTACATTCCACCAGGACGCAGCGCTCAGTCTCCTTCCTCGCATTCCTGCCCTATACAAAGGAGTCCCTAACTTTCCGTGCTCTGCTCGCTGGGCCGTAAAGCCCCTCTGGACCGGTCCGCCGCCTACCACCCGACGCCCAGAAATGCGGGATGTGCCGCGGCTTCTTGGGGCGGTTGGCCGGGGACGGTGGGGGCAGGGAGCTGCCGACCGCAAATTCCTCCGCGCAGCGCGCCATTGACTTATTTAAGCCTAGAAAGTAGGATTGAGTTATCTAGTCATCGCTGAGTAGTTTCCTGGTTAAGAAGCTGCATCCTGTCAGGACCATAGGAAGTGTTTTGGTTTTGTTTTGGTGTGGGGTTTCTTTTTTTCCCTTCCATTTGTTTTGTTTTAATTTTTTTGTTTATTTTTTTTTTTTTGTTTCTTTGTATGCCTTTTTTTTTTATTTTCTATTCCGGGCTGTGCTTTCGCAGAGAGTTCGTTGCCCCGTCTCACGCCGCCGGGCTCCGGCGCAGTATGGAGAAGCGTGAGGAGAACGACGTGGTACTGAAGGCCACTAAGTTCATGGAGGATTTATATTTGTACGAGCCTTGCCCGGACGTTTCGTACAGCAGCGGCTGCCGCCGCGACCTGGCGCTGCACCCCGACCCGGAGGAGACCAAACAGGTTACTGCCGCCCACGTGACGACGGAGCAATGGGGTCGGAAGACGAGCGGCACTGCTACGCTGTCCCCTGCCAAAACCTATCCACCCGCGGCGCTGGCCGCCCCACTCCGCGCCGCTGAGCCGCCTCCGTGCGCGGGGCTGCCGTGCTGGGCGGAGGGGCTGTGCACTCGCTCTGAGGTGGTGCTGCCCTGCTACACTGGTTTAGCCGACAATGGTAAGCGCTACTCGGCTGAGGGCTACCGTTACGCCGTGGGCAGCGCCTATGAGAGCGGCTATGTAGCCAAGGGCAGCGGGCGAGCGCCCGGCGGTGGCCCTGCCGGCAAGTATGGTGCGGTCAGCCCGCGAGTCAGCTTGGTCACTTATTTGCCGGGCCCTGCCGCTGAGCATAGCAAGTTCTCCAGCCCGGGGGGCGCGGCGGTGCTGTCCTACGAGAAGTTCTCCAGTCCGTGCTCCAGCTTGATGGCACCCAGTCAGAAGTATAGCAGTCCCCGGGCCAGCCTGGTGCAGTACGACGGCGCCACCCTCAGTCCCCACTCCAACTACACTAGCACAGACAGCGACACAAGCAAACATTCCAGCCCCCGCGCCAGCTTTTTAAGTTACGATGGCTGTAGCAAACCCAGCAGCAACCGCACCAGCGGCATCAGCATGGGCTACGACCAGCGCCGCTCCAGCACCGCTAGCCAGTGCTCTTGCACCACCAGTCCTCGCTCTAGCTACTCGGACTGCAAGCGCGGCCCGCCGGGCAGCAGCGCTGAGCCGGAGGGTGTGGGCGGCTCCGGGCTTGCCCTGGCCAGTCCCCGCTCCAGCCTTTGCGGCCCTGAGGGGCGCGGCGCGGCGGGTGCCGCCGTGGTAAGCCCCCGCTCCAGCATTTCTAGCCAAAGCTCGTGGAGCTCCCGCGGCTCCATGAGTGCCTACCCTGAGCTGCAGCTGCCTTCGCCCCATTCCGCCTTGCTGGGGCCAGGCCTGCAGGAGGACGGCGCCGCTCCGGAGCTGGGGGACGTCTACCACAAGATCTATGACCAGTCCCCGCGGCGGCATGACCAGCAGCACCCAGCCGCCGGCCTCGAGGCCGTGTCCCCCTACGCCTACTGCCCGACCAAAGGTTCCGCTTCGGCGCCCAAATTCAAGCTCCCCTACCAGGTGACGCCGTGCCGTGAGAGCGGCACCAGCCAGGCGGAGAGGCGGCTGGAGGCGCTGACGCTGGAACTGGAGAAGGAGCTGGAGATGCACATGAAGAAGGAATACTTCGGTGAGTGAGCTGCTGGCGAGGGGCGCGGGAGGGGGCGAGCGGCTGAGGGGCGGCAGTGTGAGGGGTCGGGGCCGGTTTGGCTGTGGAGAAGGCAAGCGTATGGCGCCCGGTCTGCTCCGGGCCAGGTACCCGCTGAAGGTCCGTATAGCCACAGTTCTGTCTAGCTGGTGTCCGAAGGGCTTCCGCCATAGTTCATTTTCCTGGTGCGTGATATTTTTTCTGTCTAGTCTGCAAACAGTTTGCCAGGACGTCTGGCGTTTCCCCTTCCACGTGCGGGCGGGAGGCTTGTCTGAGGTGTTACAGAAGCTGTTTGTGCTCTCGGGGCTTGCAGTGACTCTCGTGTGCGTCTCCCTCTTGGGCTGCTGACGCTTCACCGATAACCTCCAGCACCCCTGGCATTTACCATTGTTCGCAGCCATTCTGTGACAACTCTTCTAGACAACGAGTGTGGCTGGTGAAGCACTTCTAGTGTTTTGTTCAACAAAATCTCTGTGATGCTTGGAGTACCGGTGGAAACATGGCTTTGTTTCTGTCAGAGCTTGCAAGGCTGTCGTGGATTGGTGTTCTCCCTGGGATGGAAAATTGGGGTGAGGAGAGGGCTCTGTCCTTGCTGAGGCTGAATCGGCTGTCCTGGGTTCAGCTGCAACAGTTATTTGTCTCCTTAATAGCTGGTGCAGACTCTGTTTTTGACTTTAGTCTGAGAACAATGCTGATAAGACACCGATAGTTTTAGTTGCTGCTAGTTTGTTTACTCTGATCAGGGACTTTTCAGTCTCATGCTCTGCCAGTGAGGAGGGGCACAAGAAGCCGGGAGGAAGCGAACACAGGACACCTGACCCAAATTAACCAAAGGAATATTCCATACCACAGCACATCATGCCCAGTATATAAACTCTGGGGAGTCACCTGGAGTGGCAGGATTGCTGCTGGGGTAGGACTGGGTTTCGGTTGGTGGGTGGTGAGCAATTGTATTGTGTAGCGCTTGTGGGTTGTTTTTTTTTTTTTGTTTTTTTTTTTTTTTCCTTATATAGTTTTATGTTTTCTCCCCTTGTTATTTCCCTTATTATTATTGGTGGTGGTGGTAGTAGTAGTAGTAGTAGCAGTTTTGTATTATACTGGACTGTTCTTAAGTCAACTTGTGGGATTTAAATTTTTTTGGTTCTCCTCCCCATCCCTCTTGGAGCAGGGGGGAAGTGAGTGAGCCAGCGGCTGCATGGTTCTGAGTTACTGGCTGGGCTTAAACCATGACAGTTCTTTCTGGTGCCTAATGTGGGGCTTGAAGGGTTGATCATGAAACTGGTGTGTGTTCTCAGTGTGGTCATCCCCTCTATACTTGGGGAAGCAAGGGCTCTCCCCTCCTCCGGGGTCAACCTATGAAGGAGACATTTCCTCACGTTCTCCTTTCCCACACTGGGCTATTTACAGCAGCATTTGATAATTCTAAAGGGATTTTTATGGCCTTTGGATACCCTTGAAACCTGTCTGCTGCATTTGCTGGGAAACAGCATGTTGCCACAAATACAGCATGTGTTTTATCCATGGCCATACTACCTTGAGAACACCCTTTTTTTTTGTCTGATCTTGAAAGTTAAGCAGGGTCAGGCTCAGGTCTTGTCTAAGGTGAAATGACAATCTAAGAGAACCTGGAGATTTTCCCCAAGGCTGAACAGTCATGAGTGGCAGGGTGTGTGGGATCATATGGGCAAGTATCTAGGCCAGTGGGCCCCTCCAGTGCTTTGGAACTTTACCCCTGAACAAGTGTGAAGTCTGGAAAAACTACTATAACATGTGAAAGAGGTGTCCCTGTCTGGTATTGCCAGGACAACAGCACAACTTGTTGCAACATACTGGGGCTTGACCTATACCTACAGAAGCCTGCTCAACACTATCTAGCACCTTAAAAGGGAAAAAGATGCTTCTGGATGTGGCGGCAAAGCAACCGACAACACAGCAGCTACACCAACCCTGATGACAGACACTGCAAACACTCCAACCCCAGTGACAGACACTGCAGCTGAACTAAAGGACCAGTCTGTGCCAGTATCGGTTGACCCTGTAAGCAAGGGGCAAAGCAAATGAGAGCCACAAAGAGTGACCTGTGTAGTGAAGACAGATGAAGACCCAATGCATGTGCTACAGATGTGCCATCTGAACAAGAGTTCAGGATACAGGAATCGGGAAGAGGAATAAGAGGTAAAATGTTGATCCTGGACCTCAACTGACCTGTGGAATATATGGAAAAAATTCAGCTGACTTCTAGGGGAGATTATGATCTGGTGGCAATTACAGAGATGTGGTGGGACAGCTCACATGACTGGAATATAGTCATGGAGGGCTATGTCCTTTTCAGGAAAGAGGCCAGCCAGGAAGGGTGGTGGGGTTGCTCTTTATGTGCGAGAGCAACTACAATGCACTGAGTTCTGTCCAGGGACAGATGATGAGCGAGTTGAGAGTCTGTGGGTGAGAATTAAGGGGCAGGCTGGCAGGGGGGATACTGTTGTGGGTGTCTTGTTACAGGCCAACAGATCAGGGTGAAGAAGTTGACGAGGCCTTCTACAGGCAGCTGAGAGGGGCCTCACAGTCATAGGCCGTGGTCGTCGTGGGGGATTTTAACTTCCCTGATGTTTGCTGGAAGGACCACTCGGCAACCCAGCCGCAGTCCAGGAGGTTCCTCCAGTGTATGGGTGATAACTTCCTCCTGCAAATGGTGGATGAGCCAACCAGGAGAGGAGTGCTGCTGGATCTCATCCTCACTAACAAGGAGGGTCTGGTCGAAGCAGTAAGGGTTGAGGGCTGCCTTGGTTGCAGCGACCACGAGATGGTGGAATTCAGGATCTTGTGTGGTAGGACCAGTAGAATAGCAAGTAGAATTGCAACCCTGGACTTTAGCAGGGCAAACTTTGGCCTTTTCAAGCAATTGCTAGGGGAAATCCCATGGGCAAGGCTGTTTGAAGGTAAAGGGGCCCAAGATAGTTGGTTGGCATTCAAGGATTGCTTTTTCAGAGCTCAGGATCAGAGCATCCCGACACGTAGGAAGTCAAGGAAGAGGGCCAGGAGACCTGCGTGGCTAAATAGGGAAT
The DNA here is from genome assembly GCF_028554395.1 of Pezoporus wallicus. Lineage (NCBI taxonomy): Eukaryota > Metazoa > Chordata > Aves > Psittaciformes > Psittacidae > Pezoporus > Pezoporus wallicus. Next base: position 20,167 of record NW_026637405.1, read on the forward strand.
TGCTGGGTATGCTCAAGTGGAAGAGGAGAGTTTACAGGTCATGGAAGGAGGGGCTGGCCACTTGGGAAGAATATAAGGCTGCTGCTAGAGGATGTAGGAAGGCAGCTAGGATGACTAAGGCCTCCTTAGAATTAAACCTGGCGAGAAGGGTCAAGGACAGCAAAAAGAGCTTTTTCAAATACATGGCAGATAAAACTAACACCAGAGGCAATGTAGGCCCACTGATGAGCGGGATGGGTGCCCTGGTGACAGAAGATACAGAGATGGCAGAGTTACTGAATGCCTTCTTTGTCTCTGTCTACTCTGCTGCAGGCAGTCCTGAAGAGCCCTGTACCCCTGAGACCTTAGATGAAGTCAGGTCGATGGAACGGTTTGCCTTAGTGGATGAGGAATGGGTTAGAGACCAGTTGAGCAATCTGGACATCCATAAATCCATGGGTCCAGATGGGATGCACCAGCGGGTGCTGAGGGAACTGGCGGAAGTCATTGCTAGACCGCTCTCCATCATCTTTACCAAGTCTTGGGAAATGGGAGAGGTGCCTGAGGACTGGAGGAAAGCAAATGTCACTCCAGTCTTCAAAAAGGGCAAGAAGGAGGACCCGGGTAACTATAGACCGGTCAGCCTCACCTCCATCCCTGGGAAAGTGATGGAACACCTTATCCTTGGTGCCATCTTAAGGCATATCAAGGATAAGAGGGTTATGAGGGGCAGTCAACATGGCTTCACCAAGGGGAAATCATGTTTGACCAATCTCTTAGCCTTTTATGAGGAAATAACACAGTGGATGGATGATGGCAGAGCGGTGGATGTGGTCTACCTTGACTTCAGCAAAGCATTTGACACAGTCTCCCACAGCATCCTCACAGCTAAATTGAGGAAGTGTGGTCTGGATGATCAGATAGTGAGGTGGACTGTGAACTGGCTGAAGGAGAGAAGCCAGAGAGTTGTAGTCTATGGGGCTGAGTCTAGTTGGAGGCCTGTAACTAGTGGAGTGCCTCAAGGGTCAGTACTGGGACCAGTATTATTTAATATATTCATCAATGATTTAGATGAGGGAATTGAGTGTACTATCAGCAAGTTTGCTGATGACACTAAGCTGGGAGGAGTGGCTGACACGCCAGAAGGCTGTGCTGCCATCCAGCGAGACCTGGACAGGCTGGAGAGTTGGGCAGGGAATAACTTGATGAAATATAACAAGGGAAAGTGTAGAGTCCTGCATCTGGGCAGGAACAACCCCAGGTTCCAGTATAAGTTGGGAAACAACCTGTTAGAGAGCAGTGTAGGGGAGAGGGACCTGGGGGTCCTAGTGGACGACAGGATGACCATGAGCCAACACTGTGCCCTTGTGGCCAAGAAGCCAATGGCATCCTGGGGTGTATTAGAAGGGCGGTGGTTAGTAGGTCGAGAGAGGTCCTCCTTCCCCTCTACTCTGCCCTGGTGAGATCGCATCTGGAATATTGTGTCCAGTTCTGGGCCCCTCAGTTCAAGAAGGACAGGGACCTGCCGGAGAGAGTCCAGCACAGGGCAACTAAGATGATTAAGGGAGTGGAGCATCATCCCTTATGAGGGAAGACTGAGGGAGCTGGGTCTCTATAGTTTGGAGAAGAGGAGACTGAGGGGTGACCTTATTAGTGTATATAAATATATAAAGGGGGAGTGTCATGAGGATGGAGCCAGTCTCTACTCAGTGGCAAACAATGATAGGACAAGGGGTAATGGGTACAAACTGGAACACAAGAGGTTCCACTTAAACTTGAGAAGAAACTTCTTCTCAGTGAGGTTGACAGAACACTGGAACAGGCTGCCCAGGGAGGTTGTGGAGTCTCCTTCCCTGGAGACATTCAAAACCCTTCCTGGACGCATTCCTGTGTAACATTCTCTAGGTGTTCCTGCTCCGGCAGGGGGATTGGACTAGATGATCTTTTGAGGTCCCTTCCAATCTCTAGCATACTGTGATACTGTATGTATGTGGAGAGCAATGGTGTATTGAAAATGTGGGATCTGAGCATGACGTGAATGGTATGGAATAAGGGGTGGATAATGTCCTGGGTTCAGCAGTAGCAGTCATGTTTCTCCTTCGTGGTAGCTGGTGCAGTGCTGTGTTTTGACTTCCAGCCTGGCAACAGTGCTGGTGATATTGATGTTTTCGGTTGTTGCTAAGTGATGTTTACCCTGACCAAGGACTTTGTGAGGCTCATGCTGTGCCCGGGAGCAGGGGAAGCCGTGAGGAAGCAGAGACAGGGCGCCTGACCCAGGCTATCCAAAGAGGTATTCCATACCACAGCACGTCATGCCCGGGGTGGGGGGTGACTGGGAGTTACCGGGAAGGACACGGGCTTCCGGGTGGGACTTGTTTCTTGGCCAGTGGTATTGTATTCTCTTCCCTTGTTATTTTCTCTTATCATTGTTGTCATTGGTAGTAGCAGTGGTGATTTGTGTTGTGCATTGGTTGCTGGACTGTTCTTGTCTCAACCCATAGGAGTTGCACTCTGTCGATCCTCCTCCCTGTTCCTCTGGGAGCGGGGAAGGGGAGAGCCCTGGGAGGGGGCCTCGATTGCTGTCAGCCTGGCACCACTCACTGGGAGTGAGTGAACGAGCTGTCTGGCTAGGGTTTAAACCACGACAAATGTCTATGAGGTTATTCTGGAAATGAGTTCCATTCTCTGACTCGGTTCTCTCTGGCGTGCCGTGTCGCCACAAAATCTGTTTCTCAAGGCCCAGGATAGTGTTCTGGGCTGTGGCGTGCGGCACAGCGTATATTTTCAGCCATCCGGTGGTTGCTTCCACCATGGACAGCACATGAGGCTTGCCTTGGCATGTTGGTGGGAGTGTGATATAATCAGTCTGCCATGCCTCCCCCTATTTGTACTTCAGCCATCGTCCTCCATACCAAAGAGGCTTTAACCATTTAGCTTAATTAATTGCAGTACATGTTTCACAGTCGTTAATAACCTGGGCAATAGTGTCCATTGTTAAGTCCACCACTCGATCACAGGCCCATCTATATGTTGCATCTCTGTCCTGATGGCCTGAAGTGTCATGGGCCCACGGAGCCAAAAATAATTCACCCTTATGTTGCCAACCTAAGTCCATCTGAGCCACTTCAATCTTAGCACCTTGATCCACTTGTTGGTTGCTCTGGTATTCCTCAGTGGCCCAACTCTTGGGTACATGAGCATCTACATGATGTACCTTCACCACCAGGGTCTGCGCCTGGGTAGCGATATCTTTCCACAGTGCAGCAGCCCAGATGGGCTTACCTTTGCGTTGCCAGTTGCTCTGCTTCCATTGCTGCAACCACCCCCACAGGGCATTTTCCACCATCCGTGAGTCAGTATAGAGGTAAAGTACTGGCCACTTTTCACTTTCACCAACGTCCAGGGCCAGCTGGATGGCTTTCACCTCAGCAAACTGACTCGATTCACCCTCTCCTTCAGCAGTTTCTGCAACTTGTCATAGGGGACACTATACAGCATCCTTCCATCTCCTATGCTTTCCCACAATAGGGCAGGACCCATCAGTAAACAAGGCATACTGCTTTTCACTTTCTGACAGTTTATTATATGGTGGGGCCTCTTCAGCGCGCACCACCACCTCCTCTGGTGACATTCCGAAATCATTGCCCTCTGGCCAGTCCATGATGACTTCTAGAATGCCTGGACGACTGAGATTTCCTATTTGAGCTTGTATAATTAGTGTAGACCACTTACTCCATGTAGTATCAGTTGCATGATGTGTAGAGGAGACCCTGCCTTTGAACATCCAGCCCAGCACGGGCAACCGGGGTGCCAGGAGGAGCTGTGCTTCAATGCCAATCACGTCCGAAGACTCGAACCCCTTCATAGGCTGCCAGTATCTCTTTCTCAGTTGGGGTATAGCTGGCCTCAGTTCCTTTATATCCCCGACTCCGAAAGCCGAGGGGTCGACCTCGAATCTCTCCTGGAACTTTCTGCCAGAGGCTCCAGGTAGGACCGTTCTCCCCAGCTGCAGTGTACAGTACATTTTTTACATATGGCCCGGTCCGGGCTGGTCCAAGGGCTACTGCATGAACTATCTCGCGTTTAATTTGCTCAAAGGCTTGTTGTTGCTCAGGGCCCCATTTAAAATCATTCTTCTTCCGGGTCACATGATAGAGAGGGCTTACAATCGAACTGTAATTTGGGGTGCGCGTTCTCCAGAACCCCACAGCACCCAAGAAAGCTTGTATTTCTTCCTTATTAGTTGGTGGAGTCATTGCTGTTATCTTGTTGATCACATCTGTGGGGATTTGGCCACATCTGTCTTGCCATTTTATTCCCAAAAATTTAATTTCCTGTGCAGGTTCCTTGACCTTACTCCATTTTATGGCACAACTGACTTTCAGCAGGATTTGGATTATTTTCCTCCCTTTCTCAAAGACTTCTTCCACTCTATCGCCCCACACAATAATGTCATCAATATATTGCAGGTGTTCTGGAGCTTGCCTCTGTTCCAGTGCAGTCTGGATCAGTCCATGGCAAATGGTAGGGCTGTGTTTCCACCCCTGGGGCAGTCGGTTCCAAGTGAACTGGACACCCCTCCAAGTAAAAGCAAACAGTGGCCTGCGCTCTGCTGCCAAAGGAAATGAGAAACATGCACTGGCAATATCAATCGTGGCATACCACTTGGCTGCCTTTGACTCTAATTCATACTGAAGTTTTAGCATGTTAGACTTTAACACTGGCCATATGGGGCTATTAAAGGGTCTAGCGGGTCCTCCTGATCACTCTCTGACTGTACAGTCTACGGATCAGCTGATGGATGGGAATCAGGGAGTCTCGGTTGGTGCGATATATCTGTGGTTGTGATTGGCGCTTCTTTTTCTTAGAATTTCAGCAACCCCAGAACAGAAGGATCCTCTGAGAGACCAGGCAAGGTGGATAGCTGCTCAATTTCCTCAGTCTCCAAAGCAGCAATACTAAAAGCCCACCGGTACCCTTTTGGGTCTTTGAAGTACCCTCTCCTGAAGGTAGTCTATGCCGAGGATACATGGAGCCTCTGGACCAGTCACAATGGGGTGCTTTTGCCATTTCCTCCCAGTCAGGCTGATTTCAGCCTCCAGTACAGTCTACTCTTGGGATCCTCCTCTCACTCCAGAAATATAGATGGCTTTCACCCCTTGACAGCTTGATGGCATCAGGGTACACTGTGCACTTGTATCTACTAGAGCCTTATACTTCTGCGGGATTGATGTGCCAGGCCATCTGATCCACACAGTCCACTATATCCAGTTGTCCCCTACCTCCACCTGGCTGGAGGCAGCGCCCCTCTAATAATCATCACAACGCTGGACACTGAAGTCTTGTAGAAAGGGATTATTCTTCTTTATTACAGGAGCTGGAGTAAAATCAGCTCTTCCACTCCATCTGGGAACCTGTTTAAAAGAGACTGAAGCCGCAGCTTTTATGAGATGATCAGCCTTGACCCTTCAATTCACACACCCATTCCTCCAATGCTGAAGAAGGTGTTCCATCCCACTTTGTCATGTCTTTTCTGTGATCCCATAGGTAAAACTATAGGGTGGTCCGTGTCATATACCTTCTATATCTTTCCTCTTGGACAATAGGATGCCTTTTGTTAACAGCTGAGACGTGTGTTTGTACACGTGAGGAGCTGGATAGATCTGATAGATCATCTCTCAATTGTTTGAGATCCTGGGACAGTTTTTCCACAGATGAGATGATAGAAGGGGTGAGACTATGTTCGATGTCTCAGAGTTTCTGAATCATTTCATCCACTCTTGGTGGTACTATGTCATTCCAGGTTACTGTTGGCAATGAAAGGGTATGTGATGATGGTGCATTCCACGTAAGTTTTCGCCACATGGGTCGTGTACATTCGACTTAATCTGGGTCTATGTGATACAGAGAAAACTCCAGGAACAAACTTGCCAACAAAGTTTTCAAGCTGACAAGCAGGTATTCTTCATTGCGGCACCGGGAGACACGGGGCATAGCTCTTCCTAACGTGCGTCTCCCCATTGCCACACAAACCGTCCTTTTATAGCCACTGGGCATACATTCATATTCATGAGGCTACATATGGATTACATAACTTTCCAGAAAGTTCCCCGCATGCGTACAGAATTGTGGTGGTGGTCTCTGAGGGTTGTTTACTTCTTCCAACTACCTTCATCACTTCTGGCAGCCTTTGAAGCATGCGCAGTAGATGCTCATACCAGTTTAATTGGTTCGTTAGCACCAGAGACATAATAATCCTCCTATCCTCCTACTTATCAGTTAGTTTAACTGTAGCTCATCCTGGACTCCTGTGGTTCCCAGATACTCCTTATCCCCGTGTCCTGTTCTTCTAGACTGTTTTTCTTAGACTATGTCACAACTATTAACAATTTATCTTGTGAGAATTCTCAGTATGTTCTCTAGCTGTACTGTATTTTTTTTTCTCTATGTATCATGCACCTCAGTAATTTTCCATTGCTACTGTTAAAAAGCCGTCAAACTTAACATTACTTAAATCTAATTCTAAAGGTTTCTATATTCCATTTTATGATTTTGTGCCCCCTTGTTTCATATGGGTATATCCCCATTATTCAGCTTTATGTGATAGATCATCTCTACGATGGCTGATTCCCTCAGAGACTGGATGCCTTTGTCTATAGTAGTCCACTTGGCCGAATGACTCATAACATCATCCTTGTATGGAAACCTTTCTTTCACAGCTGCCAAGAGCCGCCTCCAAAGACTGAGGGACTTTATCTCTCTTGCAATTGCTTTGTCAATTCCCCCTTCTCTAGCAAGTGATCCCAGCTGCTTGGCTTCTGGACCTTCAAGTTCGTGACCATTGGCCCCATGGTCCCAGCATCAGAGCAACCAGGTGATGATGTGCTCCCCTGGTTGACGGGTAAAATCTTTTTGCGTATTCCGTAGCTCGGTTGAGGTCCGAGGTCAAGTAGTCACCTCTTCTTCTTCTTCTTCGTCATATGATGATGACTCCTGATCACATGCTGGCCAGGGTAGTGAGTACATTGTTCCTTCATCTTGCTTCACCCTTCTTGCCTCTTTTTTGCTTTTCCTCTTGCGTACAGGGGCAACCCATATTGGCACGAATTGGTCCTCTGGTTTAGCTGCAGTGATTATCACTGTGGTTTGAGTAGCAACTGTACTTGTTGCTGGGGGTGGTGTAGCTGCTGTGCTTGGAGCTGGGGTAGCCACGCTATCTGTTGCAGTTGAAGTTTGAGCAGCTGCTGTACTTGCCGCTGGAGTAGCTGCGCTGACTGTTGCTTTGCCATCAGATCCAGGGACATTTTCTTCCTTTTGAAGGTGCTGGATAGTGTTGAACAAGGCCCTGTGAGCATAGGCCAAGCCCCAGCATGTTGACATGATTTTTCCGTCTCCTGTATGGCCAGAATGACAACACACCTCATTTGTTTTACTAATTTTTCTGTATTTTGCACTTGTTTGGTGGTGAAATTCCAAAGTACTGGTGGGGCCCACTGACCTAGATACTTGCCCATACTATCCCACACACCCTGCCACTCATGACTGTCCAGCCTCGGGGAAAATATCTTGGTCCTCCTACATCGTCGTTTAACCCCAGACAAGACCCAAACCTGACTCTGCTTAACGCTTGCAATCAGGCGAAATGGTCGCAGGCAAAACACACTCCGTATGTGTGACAACATGGTGATCCCCATCACAATCAGCAGGCAGGTCTCAAGGGTACCTAAAGGCCATTCAAAACCTTCAGAACTCTCAAATGATGCTGTAAATAGTCTGGTGGGGGGGCTGGGAGCATAAGGGAACGTCTCCTTCACAGGTTGAGCACCTGAGAAGGAGAAAAAAGATGTGTAATTGTTAAACACTTCTATTATATAGTTCCCAAATTATAGAGGTGGTGACCACACTGGGAACCCAAGCCAGATCAGTTTCATGATCAATTAGTCTATTGAATTACAAGTCATTACCATAAAGTACAATGAAACAAGAACCTTAGCCCAAGACCCCGAGCCGATAAACACTAACACAGCAAATACCAGCTGTAAGTAAGGTACGATATGCTGAAACTTTGAGATCAAGAGAAACATCCTTGAGAGCCAATAAATCGGCATTGTGACAAGTGACTATTAATCCAAAACAATGAATGCTTATCACAAATATGGTTAGACACACTCTGGACAGATCTGTTGTTATCTCAACCCTTTATGCTCTACGTTGGGTGCCAAAAAGAACTGTTGTGGTTTAAATTCTGTCAGCCACGCAGTCTCGTTCTCTCACTCCCCCCGTTCTTCCCTCCCCCCCCTCTCCCAGAGGGATGGGAAGGAGAATCGAAAAAATGTAACTCCCACGGGTTGAGATAAGAACAGTCCAGTAACTAAGGTATAACACAAATCACTAATGCTACCACCAATAATAATAATGCTAAGGTAAATAACAAGGGAAGAGAATACGATACCACCCGTCGACCGAGCCCGACTGAGCATTGAGTGCCCTTCCGGGTAACTCCCAGTTACATCCTGGGCATGATGTGCTGTGGTATGAAATACCTCTTTGGCTACTTTGGGTCAGGTGTCCTGTCTCTGCTTCCTCCCGCCTTCTCCTCCTCCCTGGCAGAGCATGAAACTCAGAAAGTCCTTGGTCAGACATTTGAGCAGTAACTGAAAACATCAGTGTTATCAGCGCTGTTCCCAGTCTGAAAGTCAAAACCACAGCGCACACCAGCTACTAAGAAGGAGAAAAAATTACTGCTACTGCTGAACCCATGACAGTTTAGCAATGCTGAATGAACCACTAAAAATGCAAGCTGCTTTGCTAAATGAAAACTGCTTTTCAGAACTGAGTATGAGCGTCCTTAATTGGCTACTAGTCACCAACATTGTATTAATGTAGAATTTTCCAACTTAACTTTCTCATGCCCTTGAGGGCAAATTATAAATCAAAACATTTATTAAGCTTTCCAGTAATTAAGAAAAAAAAAAAAAACAAAAAAAAGACAAACTAAGGAAAGCAAGCCACTTTTAAACTGACAACTTGTTCAACTCCTAATAGCAGTGATACTAATATGGAAGGAAATGTAGCTGGAAAACAAGATTGAAATGTTAAAATGAAGGAGATATTCTTCCCAGTGCCTTAGCTTGGCAGTCCTAATGTAGGCTCTGTCTTCACTAACAATTTTTGAGGCAGGCTCATTACATCAGTCTACAAATTGCTATTTGCAGTGGTAGAAATTGCTCTTCTGTCACACAGCATTCTCGAGTTGTTTATACTGATGCAAGATTCTGTAATGCTGATAAACTTTTATAGCTTCTTTTCACAGTAACAATTCATTCTTGATGCTTGGAATTTTTTATTTTCTCAGTGAATTCCAGTGCCACATATGTAAAGGACAAGAAAGATAGTGGAATACTTTACTGTAGCTGAATGCAGTAATGTATCTTTGTATGTTATTAGTTCAATATTTCTACTGACCCAAAATTTAAAATTTGGATTAGAATACTGAATAAACACTGAATTAAGGAACATAGATTTATTTTTTCCCTGTGTTCTCTTTCTGTATCTATAGGTAGAGATATTTTCTTTCTTCTTTTTGCAGCTATAAGGACCAGAAGCCATCAGTTTTGTGCATCTAAAATACTGAACATGCAAGAAAGCAGAAACCAGGATCAAAGTAACCCAGCAAATCTTGCACAAGTCAGTCAACTGTGTTTTGCTTACCCAAGGTGATTTATGTGCTGCTGTCTAAGCAGAGTGATTACAAATAACATACACCTGCAGACAACAGAACAGGAGGGGGAGGCAATTTAGTGCTTTGATTTGGAGGTCTTGATTCTTCTTTCTATGATTCTTTAAGGGAGGAATAGGATGAAGTAAATAAGGGTATTCCTAGATATAGCTTGATATGTGTTTCTATTAAGAGAGGAAAATTGCTGTTTAGGTACATATCATTATTTTTTCCTTTCTTATCAGCATACTACTCCACTCACATGAGAAATGGTGAGAAATTTTCAGTATGATTTCCTAAAAACAAGATGATAGGGAATTGTTCTGCTAGTCCTCTCCAGCAGCATTTGAAGCTGCTTGCAAACATTAAGCAATTACATCAGTGATCTCAAAGCTACTGCATTTCCACAAGTGGCTGTAGGTAAGGAGAAACAAACGCACAGTAGCACTTCTACAGTAGCACTTAACCTCCTGAGGTGTGGTACTGTGTCAGGTCTTTATGCAAATCCACGTGGCAGTTTGCATCTAACCAGTGATAACTGGATGTAGCAGGAGAGTGATGAGGAAAAAGTATGGTCAAGAGACAGAACTAGGAGCTTAGGAAACTGCTAGGAGCTGCCGATATTATAAAGGGGACAGAGAGAAGGTGGTTGTGGAGTCTCCTTCCCTGGAGACATTCAAAACTCGCCTGGACACATTCCTGTGTAAATTATTGTCCTGGGTTCAGCAGTAGCAGTCATGTTTTTTTTTTTTTTTCCTTTGTGCTAGCTGGTGCAGTGCTGTGTTTTGACTTCCATCCTGAGAACAGTGTTGGTGAAGTTGATGTTTT
>NW_026637406.1:0-2998 GCF_028554395.1 Pezoporus wallicus
CACCTCCCCTCACGCTCCCTTTCCGGCCGCGGCTCCCTCCACGCCACCATGCCCGTGAGCACCGCGGCGGCCCCGGAGGGGGGGTTCCGTAACCCCGGGGGTTGGGAATGGAGCGGGGAGATGGGGATGGGGGAAGCGGGGAGGGTTCCTTTGGGGCCACCGAAGGGGGTTCGGGATGGGCCGGGTCCCTCCGTGCCCGCCGCCGGGGCGCCGGTGCTGGGCCGCAAGATGGCGGCGGCGCTGAGGTGGCCGCTTGCCGCCCGCAGCTCGCCAAGGACCTGCTGCACCCCTCGCCCGAGGAGGAGAAGCGGAAGCACAAGAAGAAGCGCCTGGTGCAGAGCCCCAACTCCTACTTCATGGACGTCAAGTGCCCCGGTGAGCGCCGAGCCCCGTTGGGGGGGTCCCGGTGTGCCCGGTACAGCCCGGTATAGCCCGGTGTTCATCCCGGTTTTCCCGTTAGCCCGGTGTTCCTGGTATCCCGGTACATCCCGGTGTTTATCGCGGTGTTCCCGTTATCCCGGTATATCCCGGTGTTTAACCCGGTTTTCCTGGTATCCTGATATATCCCGGTACATCCCGGTGTTTATCGCGGTGTTCCCGGTATAGCCCGGTGTTCCCGTTATCCCGATATATCCCGGTGTTTAGCCCGGTGTTCCCGTTATCCCGATATATCCCGATGTTTAGGCCGGTTTTCCCGTTATCCCGGTGTTTAGTCCGGTGTTCCTTGTATCCCGATATATCCCGGTATATCTCCGTGTTCCTGGTACATCCCGGTGTTCATCCCGGTGTTCATCCCGGTGTTCATCCCGGTGTTCATCCCGGTGTTCATCCCGGTGTTCATCCCGGTGTTCCCGTTATCCCGATATATCCCGGTGCATCCCGGTGTTTATCGCGGTGTTCCCGGTATAGCCCGGTGTTCCTTGTATCCCGATATATCCCCGTGTTCTGGTACATCCCGGTGTTCCCGTTATTCCGATATATCCCGGTGTTTACCCCGGTAGGTTCCCGTTATCCCTCTATATCCCCGTACATCCCGGTGTTTCCAGTGTTCCTGTATCCCGATATATCCCGGTATATCCCCGTGTTCCCGGTATCGCGGTGTTCCTGTGTTCATCCCGGTGTTCCCGGTGTTGATCTGGGTGTTGATCCCGGTATTCCCGGCATTTATCCCGGTGTCTATCCCAGTCTATCTCGCTGTTGATCGCGTTATTCCCGCTATTTATCCCGCTGTAGACCCCGCTGTTGATCCCGGTATTCCCGCTATTTATCCCGCTGTTGATCCCGCTATTCCCGGTGTCGATCCCCGTGTCTGTCCCGCTGTTGATCCCGGTTTATCCCGGCGTTATTCCCGCTATTCCTTGTGTATCCCGGTGTCAATGCTGGTGTCTATCCCGCTCTCTCCCCCCGTTGATCCCGGTCTCTCCCCCCGTTGATCCCGGTGTTGATCCCGCTCTCTCCCCCCGTTGATCCCGGTGTTGATCCCGCTCTCTCCCCCCGTTGATCCCGGTGTTGATCCCGGTGTTGATCCCGGTGTTGATCCCGGTGTTGATCCCGGTGTTGATCCCGGTCTCTCCCCCCGTTGATCCCGGTGTTGATCCCGGTGTTGATCCCGCTCTCCCCCCCGTTGATCCCGGTGTTGATCCCGCTCTCTCCCCCCGTTGATCCCGGTGTTGATCCCGGTCTCTCCCCCCGTTGATCCCGGTGTTGATCCCGCTCTCTCCCCCGTTGATCCCGGTGTTGATCCCGCTCTCTCCCCCGTTGATCCCGGTCTCTGTTGATCCCGCTCTCCCCCCGTTGATCCCGGTGTTGATCCCGGTCCCGGTCCCCCGTTGATCCCGGTGTTGATCCCGCTCTCTCCCCCCGTTGATCCCGGTCTCTCCCCCCGTTGATCCCGGTCTGTCCCCCGTTGATCCCGGTGTTGATCCCGGTGTTGATCCCGGTGTTGATCCCGGTGTTGATCCCGGTGTTGATCCCTCCCCGTTGATCCCGGTGTTGATCCCGGTGTTGATCCCGGTGTTGATCCCGGTGTTGATCCCGGTGTTGATCCCGGTGTTGATCCCGGTGTTGATCCCGGTGTTGATCCCGGTGTTGATCCCGCTCTCCCCCCCGTTGATCCCGGTGTTGATCCCGCTATTCCCGGTCTTTATCCCGCTCTTCCCGCAGGCTGCTACAAGATCACGACCGTGTTCAGCCATGCCCAGACCGTGGTGCTCTGCGTTGGCTGCTCCACCGTGCTCTGCCAGCCCACGGGGGGCAAGGCGCGGCTCACCGAAGGTACCGGTCCCTTTAAATCCCCCCCCTGTATCCATGGAATGGGGTTGGGAATGGCGGAATTCCCGGGATAAGGAGGTGATTCCCTTTTCCTTCCCCCCCCCCCTCCATCCCAGGGTGTTCCTTCCGGAGGAAGCAGCACTAAGGGATGGATGCGGCTCCGCTGGGATCTCGGCGCCGGCGTGGGGAGGAGGCCAATAAAGTGTGGATACAATAGGGAGAGATGGGTGGGATGTGAATGGGTTCATTGGGATGGGAATGGGTCCAGTGGGAATGGGAGCGATCCCAGTGGGTATGGGAATGATCCCGGTGGGAACGTGAATGGTCCCAGTGGGATTGGAATGGTCCCAGTGGGATGGGAATGGTTCCAATGGGAATGGTCCCAGTGCGATGGGAGCAATCCCAGTGGGAATGGGAATGGTTCCAATGGGAATGGTCCCGGTGGGATGGGAGCAATCCCAGTGGGAATGGGAATGGTTCCAATGGGAATGGTCCCAGTGCGATGGGAGCAATCCCAGTGGGATGGGAATGGTTCCAATGGGAATGGTCCCAGTGCGATGGGAGCAATCCCAGTGGGATGGGAATGGTTCCAATGGGAATGGTCCCAGTGGGATGGGAGCAATCCCAGTGGGATGGGAATGGTTCCAATGGGAATGGTCCCAGTGGGATGGGAGCAATCCCAGTGGGATGGGAATGGTTCCAATGGGAATGGTCCCAGTGCGATGGG